>NC_085140.1:122282736-122398538 GCF_024139115.2 Armigeres subalbatus
TTGTTACGCATGTAGATCTAAAGGCCTTACACCAGGAATTTCTTGGATGACCAAAAAGTTATGTTGTGAACACATTCTATTCTCCGTGCCACAAGGAGCATATATCATATTCGAAACAGGTCAACAAATCGCGTAAAACTATTTTCGATTGAAAGTCGTTTTTTTATGCGGTTTTCGGGATTTATGCGGTTTTTTTTTCAAGAGTTTTTTTTACTCGTTTTTTTTCAAAAAGGTGTGAAAACCGCGAAAATCGGTTTACAATGAAGTCGTTTTTTACGCGGTTTTGATTTATGCGAAACGTATCCCCCACGTAAAAACCGACTCCAGCGTACTTACATACACACATACAGACATCACCTCAGTTCATCGAGCTGAGTCGATTGGTATATAACACTGTGGGTCTCCGGGCCTCCTAGCAAATTTCGTTTTTGAAGTGATCATATAGCCTTTCGGTACAACTTTGTTGTACAAAAAGGCAAAAAATACTTGAACTTTTTGAAATTTTTATGAATCTACTATTTTACTCGGTCACAGATGGCGTTCTTTTCTTCATTCGGCTCCTCTGTTGCTGAGGTCATAAGTGCAAGAGCAGCTCGATTGAATCTTAAAATATTCAAATACCTATGTTCAGCACCACGAAAATGTTTACCGATTTATATTAATCGCATGGCACAGGGAAAAAAACACAAGAGTGGAAAACGGCAAACACTTCTAAATTTAAGGTAAAGTCGATTCAAGTACGAGACACCGAGACACTAAAGACGACCTCACTGATATACTTCTTTGAAAAGCCATGTTAGTGCAGATTTATCAACATAATTATCTAATTTTATTCAACTGATTGTGCCATCGAAGTAAGTCCTTGATGAATTTGACTTTTTTGGTCTTGAACATTTATTCCCTGATATCCCGTTGTCTTTCAGTACAGATAAGACCGTAAACGCCATCAACAGTGATGCAACCCGCGACCACCATTAGCGATAGCTTTTATCAGTAGAACTCTTTAGTTGCTAAATAATCCAATTTTGGTATTTGCTGTGCCTCATTCAGCAAAATTTATTTCACAAATAAAGTGGAGAAAAGCGAGTTCCGTTATCGTATTGGCTTAGTTTGGCCCATCGTTGGTCCACTCTCTTAACAACAGCTTGTAGAAAAAGACTTCTAAAACTTCTTTTTCTTCATCAGTCTCACTCGGCAAATCTTTGCTGGCACCAGCAGCATCAGCACGCACTCATTCGCAGCGAAACATCATGGCCGCAGCAGTGAAACCGCGCCTCGTTGCCCTCGAAGAATCCCGCCGCTTTATGGTGGACTGTTTTCTCAAGTCCAAGACGCCGGAATCGCACGCAAAGCAGATGGCCGACCTGCTGGTGGAGGCCGACTACCGGGGGCACTTTAGCCACGGCATGAACCGCCTGGAGATGTACATCAACGATCTGCACAAGAACGCCTGCAACGGAGCGGTGGAGCCGACGATTTTGAACGAAACTCCCGCGGCAGCATGGGTCGATGGAAACAACGGTCTCGGTGCGGTCGTCGGAAACTTCTGCATGGATTTGGCCATCAAGAAGGCGAAGGAAGTTGGTATCGGGTGGGTTTGTGCGAAACGTGAGTATCAAGGGCACTGCCATTATGAGATATTGCGTTATGACTAACACATGATTTATGGATTTAAGGTTCAAACCATTACGGCATTGCGGGATGGTACACAATGCGAGCCATGAACGCCGGCTGTGTCGGAATATCCATGACAAATACGTCTCCACCAGCGAGTCCGACCAGAAGCAAACAGGCCGCCCTCGGTACAAATCCCATTTCAGTTGGCGCGCCAGCCGAGAACGGTGACGGTTTTGTGCTAGATATGGCCACCACAGCGGTAGCGGTTGGAAAGGTAAGCATGCGATCTCTAGCAATCGATGGTGTCATGAGTACACGCCATACATGGCGGCGGTACATCATAATTAAGTTGGCGAATATAAATGACAAGGGGAGGGGGGTGGTGGGTGCTAGTTGGTCCGAAAGTCGCACTCTCTTATTAGCAATTCAATAAGAGATGTACATCATTTTTATCTTTTTCTTATTGGCATTACATCTCCACTGGGATATTGACGCCTCGCAGCTCACGGTGTTCATTGAACGCTTTCACAGTTAATAATTGCGAAGATTTTATGTTACCGTTACCATTTTTGCATTGGCTAACGCAATAATACGTTTATGCCCAGGGAAGTCGGTAAAAATAACCCGAAAATTTTCTAATCCAGGAATCGAGCCTCAGCCACTTCGACCATTGTCTTGATTGTCTTGCATTGTAGCTGCACTTCCGCACGGCTAAGGAAGGCCCTGAGGTTCATGTACTAAACAAAAACAGTTTTTTTATTGTAGTGATTCCTACCTTCCAAAGACATCTAATCTTTCCCTTCCTCTCCTCTTAAAAATTCTACACCAACAGATCGAAATCCAACGACGCAAGGGTGAGCCTATTCCTCACGGTTGGGCCCAGGACCCCACGGGCCACCCCACCACGGATGCCAATTTGGCCTTCGAAACCGGCTGTCTGATGCCCCTGGGCGGAACTGAACTCACCTCCGGCTACAAGGGATACGGTCTGGCTGCGATGGTGGAAATATTCTGCGGCATCATGGCCGGCTCCAACTACTCCACCAAGGTGCGAAAATGGACTCACGCCGGTGCCGATTCGGAAGCCGATCTGGGTCAGTGCTTCGTGGCCATCAACCCGGGTGTGTTCGCGCCCGGCTTCGAGGGAAGGGCGTCTGATTTGAACAGTATTCTGAGGAACATGCCGCGGGTTAGTCGATTTATCGAGTAACACGAAACGCAAATTATTAACGTAATTAATTTTCATTGCAATCACAGACCGATGAGACGAAACCGGTCCTGGTACCCGGTGACCCGGAGCGAAATCACATGACGAAAGTGGAAACCGAAGGAGGCCTAGCATATCATGAGAATCAAATCAAGACTTGTAACCAGCTGTCGGAGCGGTTGGGCATTAAACCGATTTCCTTTGTGGTTTAACAATTAAAATGGACAATACTATTGTTTGGCATTTAAATGGTTATTTTATATACATTTTACGTAACACGTAAGGCCGTTGTTTTAATTAAAGTATTATCATTATTAATGTCTTTAATTTACACTAGTGAATATCACCTACCTGATATATTGTCCCTGATGAATGTAGTCTACGAATTGCGCCAAAAGAAACTAACAATGTTCTTGTTAAAATCATTCAAAATTGATCACAACACTTGCAGGAAAAACGTTAGTTTAAATACCAAGCCGGTTTATTCTGGCTAAAAACAGCTGGCTTCTGCTGGATTGAATGTCAAAATGCAACACACATACAGAATGCAACAAAATGCAAAAGTGCATTGAGAAGCTCTCTATCTATCACGCTAAGAAATGATTACACAGGATTTCGTCGGCATCTTATAAAAAAATTAATTAGCTTGATTTTTTTCTACCGAATGGAATGCATAAATTATATATACTATACAACTTTTGCACAATTTAGATATATTTCGGTTATTGGCTATTGGCATAGATATGAGTGCACTAAATTTGGCTTATAAATCCTTATAAATATCTATAGATTACAAACTACATGCACAACAATCTTGAATGCAATTTCAGAAACAAAATGTTCAAAAGCTTTGATAAGAGCTCTTGCTTTCTCTGGCATTGTAAACGGCACTGATGATTTCATTTCAATTTGGCCGTTTCCCATTTCCACTAAAAACAATTGCCTAGCACGCTTATTAGCGGTGCTAATGTTTTTATGAAAACTATAAAAAAGGGCATAAGCCCGTCGTAGTGCTCTATTTGTCCTATAAATAGACCGTTCCGATAATTATAAATATACTTTGTTTATTGGAAAATCCGTTTTTTCGACTTTTTACCGTTTAATGAATAAATAATAATGAAGTGAGCCAGACTAGGGCTGAAAACCAAAAGATATTTTAGTTACTAGATCAAGATTGTCGCTGTCGTCGCTGTCCGAAACATCTTTTGCTGGCGAGGATAGGGGAGCTAAATTTCAAAGAAGGAAAATCCATACGATTTGACAGGTATGTACCACACATGTTTCGGACAGCAGAACAAAGGGAACCGTAGCGACAATCTTTATCTAGTAACTAAAATATCTTTTTGAAAACCTCTTAAATAAAGACAACAACAAAATTAGATAATAGCGTGGAACGTGGAAGCACCAGATTTGACGCAGGTCCAAACCTGGCGCACTTTCATATCAAATGATTCATAAAACTTATTAAACAGATATCAAAGAATTAAGCTAGATGACTTAATTTGCACTTCTTCTTTGCATATATTTATGATATAAAATGCACATTACATATTGAAGAAAAATTAACATACCCGAATAAAATATTGGAGGTTATACTCCTTCCTAATACGTCAATTTTTCGCTTTCTTAGACACAGTGCTGAGGATCGAATGATCATTTTTTAGTGCAAAATGACTTTTGTGAGAATTTTCTATCCCTGCCTTTAAACAGCTGAGCATTATGAGTACAGCTTACTTTTAAGCTTTTAAAGCTGAACATTGAATTTGAAACATTCGAACGCATTTTTCGACTAAAATATCCTGCGTCAAATTGGGCTTACAATGCATTGTGATGTTCTTAAGCAATCTTATCAGACGAATAGACAAAGCTGTGCGTAGAAACTTCAATAGTAAGCAATATGTATTAATTTTGTTTTCTACCTATAATATTAGTCATGGGATTACTTCACTAAGTGTCCAGCTCATGGTTATATGGCTAATACTGAGGACACACCTGTGGTATTTGTACCATGGTACAAGGCGACAAGAAAATAATTCCAGGGCTATCTTTAATGAAGACAATAATATGTATGCGGCATTAATTTCAAGATTCTTATAGCATGGTACGAATACCATCAGTGTGTCATTAGTATAACGGTGTCTTCGATTTTGATGCATTTTTTTAAATCTATGACAAAAGGTCGAAAGACGAAAGGTCGAAGGGACAAAAGGTCGAAAGCCAAAAGGTCGAAAGGACAAAAGGTCGAAAAGACAAAACATCGAAAGGGACAAAAGGTCGAAAGGACAAAAGGTCGAAACAGACAAAAGGTCGAAAAGGATAAAAGGTCGAAAAGGACAAAAGGTCGAAAAGGACAAAAGGTCGAAAAGGACAAAAGGTCGAAAAGGGCAAAAGTTCGATCAAGAACAAGTTGAAAATAAATTGAGTGTATTCCAAAGGAATTTGTGATATGCATTTAACTTCAAGCAGAAATAATACACTTATCTCATCAATCAAAGTTTAAGAATGAGAAATTTTAAAAGAAGAAATAATTACTATGGAACAATATTCTGAATATCTAGACCAGATCTAGAAGACCAGATCTAGAAGATCCAGACAATATTTTGAATATCGACCTTTTGTACTTTCGACTTTTTGTCTTCCGACCTTTTGTCACTAATTCGTTTTTTTAACGCGTTTCTTACGCGGGATTTAGTAATTATACAGTTTTTCTATGCTGGTTTTTCGATTTTGCAAGAAAACAATTGTATAATAATTTAGGCTGTGAACCATTCCAGCGATTCTTTTAACTTTTAGTTAAAATTTGACAGTTCGATGGTTAATTTCCCATCGTGGTCAAAATTTTACCCCGAAGGCGACCCATTTGAGTTTTGACAGATTGATAGTTATTTGGAACAAAATAGATTTGGTGCCAATTTTCTCGCGAAGAAAGTTTAACTATCGAACTGTCAAATCAGACCATGCTACGGAGCAGGGTTATTTTTAACCACAGAGAAATAACCATCGAACTGTCAAATTTTAACTAAAAGTTAAACTAATCGCTGGAATGGTTCACAACCTTAGGGGCCATCCACAAAGTACGTCACGCTCATAGGGGGAGGGGGGTTCCGAGCAGCGTGACGACTCATACAAAAATTTTAGAGGTTTAATACAAAAAGTGTGACAAAGGGGGGAGGGGGGTCGAAAATCGCCAATTTTTGCGTGACGTACTTTATGGATCTTCCCTTAGTATCATACAATTCAATTTACTTTCATTGTACGAAATCAGGGATTGAACTTATCATTTCATTATCATTTAGTATTCAGCCAATAACTCATTCCAGAGGCGGAATTCCTACCGAATCGGAACCCAACTAACATTTAATGTCAATGTGAATGTTATTTCAACTCGTCTATACGGCTTCAAGCTGAATATGTGTGCTATACATATAATCAGGAACATCTATTCAATTCTTTTACCAGCAAATCTGGCGAATCTATTCAGATATTTTTTGACGTGCCTGCACAACTACTTTACAGCATGTTACACTCAATCTTTACTAAACCATTTACTAATATAATTCGTTTCAATGGCACTTATTCAGATTTTTGAATCTGTTAAATAAGTTTTATACAACCACTGAATTCAATTTGATAAAATATGATTTGAGAGGAGAGTAAATTTCAGAGTTTATTTAATGTTTTTTTTGTGAAAACTGAAATATCAATTTGTTGCTCCCTAGGATTCGAACCCCTGATCTCCTGATTCAATGGCTGTCATCACCGTTACATTGACATATCTTCTTCTTCTTCTTCTTATTGGCATTACATCCCCACACT
This sequence comes from Armigeres subalbatus, assembly GCF_024139115.2. NCBI lineage: Eukaryota > Metazoa > Arthropoda > Insecta > Diptera > Culicidae > Armigeres > Armigeres subalbatus. The sequence continues at coordinate 122,289,377 of NC_085140.1, forward strand.
GGGACAGAGCTGCCTCGCAGCTTGTGCATTAAGCACTTCCACAGTTATTAACTGCGAGGTTTCTAAGCCAGGTTACCATTTTTGCATTCGTATATCATGAGGCTAACACGATGATACTTTTATGCCCAGGGAAATCGAGACAATTTCCAATCCGAAAATTGCCTAGACCGGCACCGGGAATCGAACCCAGCCACCCTCAGCATGGTCTTGCTTTGTAGCCGCGCGTCTTACCGCACGGCCAAGGAGGGCTCCAACTTTGACATATGTACACTCTGAAAAATCTTCACGTCATATTTACCTGAAAACAAATGTGGTTCTCATCCACCATACTTTTCACGTAAGAGTGACCTGAATGACAAGTAACCTGAACAAATTTTAGTTCCCTTGAGTTACGTGATTTATCCGGTGACTCTGACTGGATCTTCCAGTACTAATGACGTGAAGCTTGAAAGTAGTTACGTGTTTGATCAGGTGAACCTGACGTGATTTGGTCGTACTGGTTACTTGAAATTTTAGTGAAAGCTACAAGAGAGCAGGTAACCACTACATGTTTTGAAATGTATTGAAATATAGTGATTTTGGAATGAATGCAAACATGAACAGGGACTTCCTATAAAGGGAATCTTTTCACGTTGTTGATGCATTGATACATTGAAATGCCGTCATTTGGTCATTGCGCTTTGGAGTTATTGCAGAAACACTGTTGAAGAAAAAACAAAGTTATCGGCGGATGTTGAATGGAATTTATCAGATTTGTTGAGAAATGATTTCAATGAGAATCGCTGAGAATTTTAAAACCAGTTTTTTGCTCGAAAATAGCTAATATTGCCGCTGTTAATTAAACAAAAAGTAGTGGAAACTAGACTACAACGCGATCGGAAAACTGTAGCTCTAGACTTCCAAGCAGCTTCTTTTTCTTTCACATCATTTTTCAACGATTCTAATAAATTTTATCCAACCTCCGTTGATTTTTTCCAAGGAGGAAAAATGCAGGTACGGAAAATATCACTTACCTCCGCGAAGCCTCATTATGTTTAGGTTATGTATCATTCATTGTTTACAATGCAGGTCTTCCGCAAATGCCGAAGCTGCAATCACACTAACACAATCTCACTTAAATTGTTTACGTGGGTATACAGTCATATTCACCAAGATTTTTAGTAAAAGTTACGTCAATTTCAGGTGAGCATTACTAACGTCACGTAACAATCGTCGTTTGTTCAAGACAGACGTGTTACGTGATTTTTCACGTGAATATGACGTGATGATTTTTTAGAGTGTAAATAACAAAGAAAATGATGGATGTGATGTGCATCTTCGCATACCCTGTAGGTTATTTTGCTAACGCTATTTTCGAATTCATGCTGTATAAACGTTAGAAAGAGGCCTACATGCTGTTTTTAGCAAATAAGCTTAAAAATTTAATTTCAGCATTGCTTCAACCATTATTCAAACATCTATCAACATGTTCTGTTGGCTAACTTTTATGCATCATCAATCGCTGACATTGTTTTTAGACAACATTTTCTCGATCTGTATAGATGCTACTCTGCTGCCAATCGTTTAACAGTAGCCGTCAACAGAAATATCGCTTCTAAATGGCTTGTTTTCTTACACTATCTGCTAGCATTGATGACAGCGCTTTGTCAGTTGCTATAAGAGCAGGTGAAAACCTTTGTAGCTGCATTACAGAAATCAATAGCTCATACACAGCTCCGGCAACAAAAATCAAATGTAAACATTGTGGTTTTGAAGTTCCGAATTACGAATTACGCTATATTGTTTGTTAGTGCTATAACAACAGGGAAAACGTTTTCATTGTGAATGCTACTCTCCGTAATATGGGAAGTTGCTAACAAGCAACTCAATTACATACATGAACTCTCAACCGATGAGCTTTGTTGCTAGTTCAGACAGAGTTGTTTTATGAATATATGAAAGCTACATAAACGATAAAAGATGAAATATATTCGGCACAAACTGACTAGCTGATAGATATTTGGGAAATAGTCGAGTTGAAGTTTAGGGGATTATTTGCGGAGACTTTTCTTCTATTCAACATTGGCTGCTTTTATTCAAATATTATACAGCCAAAGGCTAGAAGTTGAAGCTTTTAGCAACAGAATTGTATCGTAAACCTTTTAATTCAGAATTATTGAGAAAGAAACCCAAAAAGTGTTGCAAGTCACCCCGTTTGACGAAACATACAATGGTCTCAAATTCATGCCGCATTTTTTTTTATAGCAGCAGCATTTGTAAGTAACATTTTTTTGAGAACCCAGAATCATTTTACTGCGTGATGCTGTTCCCAAATGGGCACTACATATTTTTCTATGGACGTTTCAACTTTGTCAGATCTCAAGTGCGCGAAATTAGGGTACTTCACGGTTTACCGAGTACCGAGTCCTAGGATAGTTCTTTCAACTCTACCGAACACAAAAACAAATCTACTATCAATCAGTTTGAATTATTATAATGATTTATTTAGTTTCTGTTGTTTTACCACATATTTAGTAATAATAGTATTTGTTGAATTTGATCGACACTTGCACTGCGCACGGTTGGTTCAAATCAGTTTTATACGCTTCTCTCTACATACTTAGCTATAATACAGGTTTATTATTTTCTTTCATCTTGTTTTTATTTTCTATTAAGAATAATTTCTGCTTTCTGAGTTTTGAATTCTCTTCAGTGTTTGCTATTTTCTTCATTACTACCTCTGTCTAAATGTTTTGTGGTATAATGCATAAGGTTGCTTTTTTATTTTATAATAGTTTACATAATTATTTGCTTAATGTTTTATTTTTAGGATGACGCAGCTCACTTTATTTTGATAAGTAATAGCATTCACGAGTTTCTAAATTAAATTTATTCTGTCTATACAATTGTTACTTCGGCATTTCTATGCACAAGGGGGAATTACATCCGTAATTCACAATCAACAGTAAAGGGTTGGTACAAAAGAGAGGAAGGGAGGGTCGGTGATTAATCAACAACAAAGGAGATTGATCGACATTCGCTCGACGAGGCGGCAAACGGAAACAACCATTAATAACAGTTTGATTGCATTTGTTTTTATAGGAATTTCAGCTAGGGGTGCAAGACTTTTCCACGAAACTTGCACCTGATTTGATTTTCTACGAAACGAAAATTTCAACAGAATGGATGTTTTTTTCTGTGGAGATTCTTTTCAGTTTACTAACAATTTGGGCCTTGAATAACGTCGTACGGTAGATATCTTGGATTTCTATTAAAAGCTGTATTAGTCACTAACTGGGATTATTGTGTCGTATTATCGAGATTAGGTATGCAAACCCCAACAAGATTTTTCTTTCAACGAGTTTGAATTAAAATTGCTTCATATTCCTATAGCAGTTCCCCGAGGGTTAATTAGCTTTCTTTCATTAATTTATTTAATCTACTACAAATACACGAATTTGATAGATTCTATTTATATTATGTATATTGGAATATTACTGAAAAGTACAGACTTGTATCTTACAAAGATGCCGCTTCTTTTATGTTGTTCTGTGCTCTACAAATAGAACAAGGTTGCATTAGGTCATTATCATATACATACATTTTTATTTCTTTGGGAGATCCAAACGGAAGGTCCAACACCGGTCAAATAAAATCGACAACTGGAACTGTTAGGAACACTTCTACTGAAACGAAGCTCTTTAAATAAAAGACAGACATCCAATCTTGTTCATTTGAAATATTTGAAAAAAAAATGGCAAGATTACGGAAACACAACGGAAAAAAAATTTAAAACAGGTGAAAATTATAAAAAAAAGATTCTGGATGATTTCGATTTTATGTACAAAACTCTTCTCAAACTTTTCGGTGGATGAATTTTTCAAAGAAAAGGATACAATAACTTAGCGATTACCTGCAAAACATTGGTCAACTAATCCGAATCCAGTGTTGCCTGTATACAAGTTGCTTGTAATATCGACGAGCATTGCTAGTTTAACAAATAAAAGAACATTGCCATTCGCGCAAAAATCAAGTTTCTTCTCAGATTACCTTTTTTCAAGCCCCCACTTCCCACTTACAACGCGTATACTTGCCGGGTGGTCTTCGGCTCGCGGAAACTGTAGTAGTTCCGTCGCTCCTCTATACGAGCAGTAGCTTTGCCGGAGGTTGGCCGCCCCGCAGCACCACCGCTACCGCAGCAATCCAGGCGATGATGAGGGGTGTCCTTTGAGCGCCGGCGTCCCACCGCCAACTATCCCCGGGTGTAGGCACGGATCGTGTGGTCGCGCCTGCCCCGAAGCCCGGCTACGACACCACTTTTGATGGCGCCGGTTGTGGTGGCGCTATTTGTTGTTGACCCAGCAGCAGTGTTGTTAACCGTTGTTGAGACTCTTTCCGCTGCCTCAGCTGCGCCTGTGGGTACAAGATACAACAAAGTGTCTACGTGTAGAGAAGAGGTTGGCCAATCGGAAGAGATTAGCACTCTTTCGAGGGTGGTAGGCGGAGACGCAGTAGGAAACATGTAGTTAGCTTATGATTCCTTCGTGGATCGAGATGGAAGAGTAGCAGAAGGACAGCAACGGGTGGGCATGGCGACGAAGGTATGTTCTAAGGGTTGTCAGTTTGAGGAGGATGAGATTCTGTTGAGAGAGAGCGAATTGACGTTGACTTCTTAACCATTGTCATAAAAATACTTTTCAGTTCTGTTCAAGCTTTCTTGGGAACGCATTTATCAATTTCGGAAAGTTAAATATGGCATGTTCAGAGCACGTTCGGCAGCCCAATCGTTGTTTTGGAATGGTCACATACACACAAATATCAATTCGGTTAAAACAAACGGATTAGAATGTAACACTAACTGTCATAAAAACTGACTGACCTGAGAACTTGTTTTTTTAATGTTTATATGTTTTGCTTGTTTAATTCTTCATGGATATTTATACATCTGGAAATGTTATTCTGTCATTTATACACCTGAAATTGTTAAATTTCAAAAATAATTCATGATCTTTCACCTTTAAATTTGTTTTTTGTTATTGAAAAACGACTACCATCAATTGTGTCACGCATTTACGTTAAAGATGTGGTTAGTGAAATGACGATACTTACTTTACCTTACCATGCGATTGAGTTCTGGAGGTAGCAAATACCTTAATACATTCCAGTCCACTCCATGGCGTATTGACGTTTTGCACGTTGCTCGTAAACCACTTTTCACTTGATTGATTTATTTTGCTACATACTTTATATTTGCGTGACATAATTAACGATTGCAACAGTCTTCTCCATCAAGCAATCTCAACACTTATTCTAAATCCAGAATTAGGTGAGATCGCTCCAATTTGTTTCTAATGATAAGTAGATTAGATGTCACCGAAAAAACTTTCTATGTGATAACTGACCAAACCACTTTGAGATTTATAAGCTTAGAGAGTATATCAGAAGACCACTTCTACAAATAGACAGGTTTCAATCCTAAAAATATATCCAGATTAAAGAAGAATTTAAGATGATTTTTTTATTCCAGTGCGATTTTCCAATCCGAAACTCTGGCAATTCCGGAGCCTTTTGGACATTTCTCGCTTAAGTCTATATCAATAAAACTGTAGTTGCTACTCCAAAACTAAAGGTAAAATGGTTAAAAAAATAAAACTTTGTTCGAATTACCAAATGATACGGATTTGTCTGGAAAAATTGATGGGTACGGTAATTAGGTAATATGGCTATTGAGAGATATTCGCATAAGGATAATGAAAATTGTGTTCCAACTAGGCATTCTTACCGAACATGAACTTTTCTTCGCAAAAATAATACATACCACCGAAACCTCAGAAGTGAAGCAACTCGAACGATTTAGTATGCCATTAACTGTGCTCTGAACAATCTGCTGCGTATCCGTCTAAAAAATAGTTCCTAAAATATCAGTCTTATCCATGTTGAGTCAAATGTCCCTTCCCTTCAAACCCGAACAGAACTTCAATCAATGATTTCGGCAACCACTGTTTCCATTTCAACAACCTCCTCACAGTTCCCCCATCGCTCCCTTCCCCTTTTCCCTTTCAAACAGCCTCCAAAAGAACACACACATACGCGCGCGCAGTAAGTACCCGGAAAAGGAAAACCCGGCGGACAATGGGGCCCTCCAGTTTGCGCCTTGCTTTTGCCTCATGGTCGATGATGCCACAATCTCACTTAGGCGAGCGAAAACGATCCTAAAACGGGAATAGAACAAAAAGAGAAAGGCGTGTCCCGGAAATGGGAAGAGCCAAGCGCACACGCGCAGGAATTTCGTGGCATAGAGAAAGAGAAAAAGAAAAAAGAGAAAAACCGAAAACGAAAAAGAGAAAAAGAACAAACGTTTGACATTCATTAGAACCGGGTAGGACAGAAGTTTCTCTTGTCGATGACGATGTTTGATACACGATCCGAGCACAGGCACGAGAAGTGCATCGAGGGAGTCGAACAAGAATGGATAACATTGCGGAATGTAGCGTTACGAGGTCCGACAGGTGGTGTCTCCCTACAACTGACTATGAACAAACGTCGCGTTGACGTGGATCAACACTTACCTTTGCTTTCGCCGTTCCTCTTTTTCCGAGGAGTGATTAATTTCCGTGCAGGTTTCCGCTTCACCGGATTGTAATCCATATCTCGGGTGTCATCGTCGTCGAAGAAGTCATCTTCATCGTCCGGGTATACCCGACGACCGGAATAGAGTCCGTGACCGTTTGTTGCGGGGACACCGCAATTAACTGCCACATTGTTTACGGAAGAGGACCGTGAGTTGGAGGACAGGACCGATCGGCTGCTATTGGAAAAAGTTTGTATCACACGTTTGCGGGAAGATTTCCGTTTCGGCGCGGCATAATCGGAAAAGTTTGAACCGGCGCTGACTGCCGAACTGGCGGACACGGACGAATGGGTTGAACTACAGGAAGATTCATCAACTTGGCAGTAGTCCTCATCGTCGCTGTAACGCTTGGTGGACGTTTTACGGCATTTTTTCTGATGCAAATCGTCCTGATAGTTGATGCTACGCGCGGTCGGTCGTATCCGCTCCCGGAGGCCGGACTTGCGACGTTTCATCAGTCGGTACTTCTGCTGTTGCCGCTCGTGTCGCTGTAACGGCGCATCATGTGAGGAATCGTCCACATCGCCGTAATACGGCTTCTGGTGGTGATGGTGATGGTGGTTATTGTTATTATTATTATTATTATTTCGGGCTATCACAGGAACTTTTTTGTTGCTGCCGGCGTTGGCTTTTGAGTAGGGTTGGTGATCGGATTTGGACCGATCCCGATTCAGTCTTGTTCGCCTACATGGTTTCCATCGTCCACGGGAATCTCGACTTCCGTATTCCGAGGTTTCTTGATCGTTGAAGTCGCTATCCTTATGGTCACTGCTTTCCGAGATCAGCTGCCGTCTTCGGATCTTACGCGGTTTACCTATGAGGAGAAGGAAGGAAAAAAATTATTAGTACAAAGTTTTTTTGTACGAACAACGATGTTGAGAAAAAAAGCACAACTACAAGGAACAGCCCTATGGTAGGCTGTACGAACTATAGACGAAGAATACGTTTTTTAAGAATTGCGTATTTTTTTTTAAGTATTGCGTATAAATCAACTGGGCTGCAAAATGGTGGGTTGACATCAAGGAAGGAGCGCCCAATAGAGCTCTGGTTCCCACAAGTTCCTATCTCACGCTTCCACGAGTCGTCCGATGACAAAAGACCGCCAGCTAAGGGTTGTGTACTTAGCTGGTAGTGCAGCCTGGGCACTGTTGTCCTTCTGACATCAGCTAGAGTGAGAAGGTACGCCTCGAACGTCTGTTCACCAGGAGGTGCGGCTCAAACAGCGTCTGCCTGGTACTCAACGGCTGATCAACGAAATGCTGTATCGCGTCAGTTATACACAAGGTGGCAGCCCCACCAGCGCGATGTAGGTAACGCGACCCCGGTAAGGTAGCTTACTGAAGCCCCGCAAATACCACGAAAAATGAACCTGGACCTGGACGAGAAAGCCTTCTGGCTCGTGAACTGCAGAAGGTTGGAGTGAACGTGGCCGCTATTCAAGAAGTCCGACACGTTTTTTGAATGTCTTGATAAAGCCCATGGAGAGTGCCCAAAGCATGACGTGAAAATTATTATCGGAGACGCTAACGCTCAGGTCGGAAGAGAGGGTTTTGGTTGGGAAACCCTTCACTCCGCCACCAATGACAACGGCCTACGACTAGTAAATTTCGCTGCTGCCAGAGGGATGGCCATCAGTAGCACCTACTTTGCACGAAAGAATATCCGAAAGCACACCTGGAGACACCCAAATGGTGAAACTTGCAACCAGATAGACCATGTTCTGTAGGATGGGCGCCATTTCTCGGATGCTATCGATGTGCGGACATTCAGAGGTCCGAAAATTGACTCTGATCGCTACCTCGTTGTCAGTAAAATTCGATCACGGTTGTCAACTGTATCGAACGAAAGATCACAGCGAACGATGCGTTACAATATCCAGCGATTATCGGCGGAAGAAGTATCGACCAGAAGCTCGACGAACGGATAAGTGCAATCAACGTTAGCGACAACATCAACGATCTATGGGAGTCGATCCATGGAGCGGTGAGCACAACAGCACGAGAAGTGGTAGGCACTGCACAGAGGCGACCCAGGACGGGTTGGTTCAATGTGGAGTGTCAGAGAGTGACAGGCGAGAAGAACGTTGCCAGAAGCCGGATGTTGGTGTCGGGTACCCGATCGAATAGAGATCGGTACAAGGAAGCAAGAGCAGCCGAAAAACGAACCCACCGCAGGAAGAAAAAAGAGTACGAAGAACAAGTTATTAGTGAGGCGCAGGAAAAAATGGAGCAGAACGATATGCGGAGGTTTTATGAGTCTGTCAATGGCGTGCGGAGAAAGACAGCGCCATCTCCCGTCATGCGCAACGACCAACAAGGGAATTTGCTGACAGATAAAACTGAAGTGGCTGCCAGGTGGAAGCAACACTTCGAGACTTTGTTGAATGGAGGAAGTGACGATGCATCGGTGAACAGAATAAATATTAGCGACGATGGACAAGCTGTGGAGTCACCTACACTAGATGAGGTTAAAAAAGCTGTCAAAGAGCTGAAAAACAATAAGGCTGCGGGGAAGGGCCAGCTCCCGGCTGAACTTCTCAAACATGACAGTGAGCAGCTTTATGAAGTTCTGCACCATATTATGTCGAAAATACGGGAAGACGAGGAATGCCTGCTAGCTGGTTGGACGGCCAAGCAGGTTTTCGTGAGGGCCGATCAACAACGAATCAAATGTTTACCCTGAGACAAATCCTTGGTAAATTCCGGGAGTACAACTTGAAGACACATCATCTGTTTATTGATTTCAAGGCGGTGTACGATTCAGTGAAACGGAATGAATTATGGCAAATTATGCTTGAACATGGTTTTCTGGCGAAACTGATACGGCTGATTCGTATAACGTTGGACGGATCGAAATCAAGTGTAAGGGTTGCGTTGCGGATGAAATATCGACGTCATTTGTTACCTTAGATGGATTAAAGCAGGGTGATGCACTCTCGAATATACTGTTCAATATAGCGCTCGATGGAGCGATTAGGAGAGCTGCCCTAGTAACATTTTAGTTTTAAACTCGTTTTATAATACTCTTGAAGAGTAAATTATGGTCTTTAAGAGCGTTATAAAACTTAAAATGTTACTTGGGTGGTGTGCAAACAGGCGGTACCATTATCACAAAATCGCATATGCTCCTTGGAATTGCGGACGACATCGATATTATCGGGATTGATCGCCGTGCCGTGGAAAAGGCTTTTGTGCCTTTTAAGAGGGAGACAGCGAGGATTGGACTCACGATCAATACTAGCAAAACGAAATATATGGTCGCTGGCAATCAACGTGGGTTCATTAGTGGTGGTGGTAGTGAAATGGTGCTGGATGGTGAAAAGTTTGAAGTGGTAGAAGAATTTGTGTATTTTGGAACATTAGTGACGTGCAATAATGATGTTACCCGCGAGTTGAAAATGCGTATTGCAGCTGCAAATGGGGCGTATTACGGACTTCGTAACTACTCTGATTCTTACGTTGGCTTTTTACGGTCATGAAACATGAACGTTAAAGGAGGCTGATCGGAGAGCCTTCGGAGTGTTTGAGTGTAAGGTACTGCGGACAATACTTGGCGGTAAACAGGAGAACGGAATATGGCGGCGTCGCATGAAACACGAGTTGTACCAGGTGTATAAAGGGCTGGATATTATTGAGGCTTATACAACACGGCATACTATGGTGGGCTGGTCAAGTTGTTCGTATGCCGGAAGAACGCCAAGAGAAGATAATATTTAGTAAAGAACCCGGAAGAGGCTGCGTACACGATGGCTTTTGCAGTTGAAGAGGACCTGAGCAGGGACAGGAATGGTTGACATTTCTTTCTACCATTCATTCTTCCATGCAATCACAGAAAAACAAAACCACGGCAGCCGCAGCAGCAGCCACGCCAAGAAGACGACAGTCAGAACATGCTTCTACCATTTTCTCTCCGCACAATTAATGTTTTCGTACAATAATTTCACAACGTATAACCGTTTTTGGTGGGAAATATTCATTTCATTACTACTTGCTTGATTTAGAGCATAGCTTCCCAAAGTTGGGGGGTCGCGACCCCCTTCCATAAGATTTACACAGGCTGGGGGGTCGCGACCCACCACTTTGGGGGAAATTATGATTTAGAGACAAGAACGAATAATCAGTACCTACGGATAGCACTCCTAGGCTTTGCGCCACAGGTAATTAAACTCGATTCTGTGCTGTTTGCGCTGCGCACGAGCCGAAACAAAAAATATCATGCAAATGCTGACCGCGCGCCGGCACGACTCTAACGTAGCAGCAAACAAACAGTTTGCTTCATCGGCAAAATAAATGTCACGATGCCGCGTACATTTTTTTGGCAAACGGTTTCGGTTTGTTTGGTGCATGATATTTGACTGAAAAAAACGTAAATATTCGCATAATCAGAGTGTTTTAATGTACATTTCCCAACACTGGACCTGAGGGCGCTCAATGTTCAGGGCGACTGGAAGCGATTGGCCCAGGATCGAGTTCAGTGGAGAAGGATACCCATTCGGCGTAAGTTCATCGAAGAGCTGTAGTAGCTCATCAAGTAAATAAGTGTCGGCCCTTAATGCGAGGCATTTTCAAATTCGCATCTGCGAATGCGGTGCTACGGCATCCCTGGAAACACAAGAGCCGACGACCTTGCAGGCGCTGGCCACATCTCTGAGCTTGAGCTTGAGCTTGATTGACTGCTCGTAGTTGCTACTCCATTATGACCAGATCAGCTGTTCTTGCATTAGGGAACCAACAGATGTTTGCTTGGGACTAGCACACATCTTCAATGTACAAGTACTGGTGATCTCATTTGTTAGGTCATACTGGCGCCTGCCACGTCAGAATGCAAGTCAATGTAGGGAAGGGGAGGAAATGATGATGCAATCACTCGCCCACTGCAAGCCGAATATACCTCTGCACTTGCCACGAGTTCATGCGGAATTTGTTGGAATTTATGGGTTAGGTTGGAGAGGCAGAGGTCCGTCTTGGTTAACGAGCTGCCAATGTGATAGATAGGAGAAGGTAACTGATGGAATTTCTAATTGGATGTAGGAAACGAGCTATATAAGTTCATTTCCGATTCTGTTAGAATACTTACTGTTAGAATACTCAAGTTGAAGGTATAGGAATAGTAATGGAAACGGTATGGAAGTCCATTTCCAGTTCTAGCGATTGTTAGAACATGAGAAATAAAGAGAAAGATACAAAGTAGGAGAATGGAACGGACCTGGGATTTAACCCACGACCTCCTGCGTATGAGGCAGAAGCAGTAGCCACAAGTATCACGCACTGAACTGATTAATTTTATTGCCGGCCGCGCAATGCAGAACACAATAATTCGGCCGACCGCACGATCGTTCCGCTTCGAAACAAGTATCACGCACTGAACTGATTAATTTTATTGCCGGCCGCGCAATGCAGAACACAATAATTCGGCCGACCGCACGATCGTTCTGCTGTCCGAAACATGAGAGATCACGCACTGAACTGATTAATTTTATTACCGGCCGCGCAATGCAGAACACAATAATTCGGCCGACCGCGCGATCGTTCTGCTGTCCGAAACATGAGAGATCACGCACTGAACTCAATTGCAGGCGCTGGCCACATCTCTGTTAGATAAACAAATAAAGTACCTCTGTAGCATGACACCAAGTGATGGGTTAGATACACCACACTCCTCGTGGAGAAATTTGATGTAAACAGCAAGTCTGGAGATATACAGCAACAGTTCGCTAACAGGGCGATTATAACTGTAGGGGCAGTAGGGGCAATATAAACATACGAGGTAATATGAGCCACCCTTATTTTGAGCTTATTGACAAGTTTTATCATGTAAAAGTTATATGATCTTTAGGAGAACGCCCCACATATGCCTCAACGTGAAAAACCGCATTAAAATTCAATTTGAACATGAAAATACACTTGAAAATGTAAATTTTCGCGGCAAAGGCAAAATTCGTATAAGATTTGAAGTTAATAAATAAGGTTTTGCCACAAATCTGCAAAATGCAGCACAATCAAAAGATCTATTATAATTGAATATTGTTCACATATGGTGTTACGGTTCATTTTATCTTACATGTTAGTGACAATTGTTTGAGTGGATTTGTGAATGTTCCATTCCTGAATGTTCTGTGTTTGGGCTAGAAGATAGGCCATTAAAAATAAAAATAGAGGAAGTCCCAGACACAGACTTTATATTGCTGATGCCATATGGCACAAATTAATTCGAGGTGCCCAAATAGGATCTGAATCCTACACCAAATAGAGCTATGTATTCAACGGCTTGGCTGTTGTAGACAAAATGCAAAACGCAATGAAAACACATTTGCGGGATTTGACTGATGGACAAAAATCTTTTAAGGAAACCTCGTCACACCTCGCAATTGGTAACACATTGGACGTTTCTCTCGGGGCACAGAGAGATCGTCAATTTTTTAATTTGTTGAATATATTGTAAACTGTTTATATTTCTATGTTTGTAAAATAATTTTATTGCAATAGGTTGTAGTGATACAAAGCTGAATTTATCATAAAACTTTTTTTTTCCAAAATCAGTCTTTATGGGGCAATATGGGCATACATGCACAGAGCAAGATATCAGGCCTTAATATGAAAACAAGTTCAAATTTCAGTTGCCAAATACAAGAATATTATCATCTATGTAACATTCATTACGGAAAAGTTACAACATTGATCAATTGAAATGTGGGTGTTCAAACGGTGAAGAGTAGCAAATCGATTCGGTCCGCTGTTGTGCGGTTTATTAATTTTATTTGTTATGGAATACTCTAAACTGTTGAAGGAATTTCATATTCTTTCATATTACCACACTTTTCTCTCCCAAAAAAAAACATTTTGGATGGGTGGCCCATACTGCCCCAAATGGTGGCTCATATTGCCCCGTATAGTCGGGAACACACATTGAAGTCGGTTCTATACTATTCCCCAGAAAGCCATACCCCAGAAAACCATTCCCCAGAAAGTACCGTTCCCCAGAAAACAGAATAATAAACATGATTTAATTTTCTTGTTTTCTTACAAGCATCATCGCAACCATAATTAAATTGTCTTGATGAGTTGGATGTGCAAGGGCCATTGTGGTAATTATTAGAAACTATAGTTTCAAATACAATGTGCCTTTTGGCATAATGACCATAAGGTGCCTGCCAGAGTAGATGCGTCTACGCGACGTCGCGCGAAAACTGCACGCAAAGGCAGGGGCGACTCGTCCATACGTTCTACCTGTCCATGGAACAGGTAACCATTTTTAGGTCAGAGGTAAGAAATTAATGTCTTGGCAATTAATTACTAGGGCAAATAATTTACTCAGTAAATTTTTTAAACAGAGCTTCACGTAATATTTCTAATGATTTTAACATCTAAATATCTAAAGAAACCAACTATTTCGTGGGCAGATCAAGTTAACGCCACATGCTTGGCGTACAGTCAAATTGCAGCTGAATGTGTGTTTCTCCGAAAAACCACACCCCATCACATAGAAAGCTTTTGCCAGTCGTACGATCTATATGAAGAACCAACAGCAGCGCTGCCAGAAGTCAAATTTTAAGTTTTGCGCCATGACAAATGATTTGAAATAATTTCCTCCTTGGTATGCTCACTCGTTCTCCGCGCGCAGAGAACCAGCGTGAGCGTTGCCAGCTTTCTCCATTTTCTCACATCATCCTCTTTCGCATGCGAAGCAAGCACGTTTAGTTGCAAGTTCTGCTATGCGCGCAAGAGTCAAACCCGTTCGACGCGCTGCGAGAACAATCAACGACGCGACGCACCTTCGGTTAGACTCGATCGTAGTGTCGGGCTGTGCTTTGCCGAAAGGCGCACCGCGCACGCTTTCGCGCCGATGATTGGAAACAGTTTGTGTTTCTTTTTTCTCGTGATGACTATGCAATGCATCAAGAACAATATTAAATTAATGTTTGCATTTTTAAAGAGTAGAAATTAATCAACTTAGAGAAAAAGGTATAGTTTTCACTAAATTTGAAAATTAAATAACTGGAACACATTTCAGCTTCTAAATGTGACTCATTGGTCGTCACAATCTGGGGTCGCATCAAACAATAATAATTATTGTAATCTCAAAATATGTGAGAGTTTAAATATTAGCGGCGATGGGACCCGTGTACCCTGAATGGTGGAATGAGCCGATATGAAAGATCTTTATTCTGAGCAATATCCAGTTATTGCCAACTGTTACCAAGTTAGATTTTAGACGATTTGCGAGAGTCTAAAATTTTAAGTGCATCTAAATTTAAAACTGTAACAAAAGAGAAAAATAAGTCATTTATTGTTTTGTAAATATTTTCTATTTAAATTGTTTTTAAAATATTTGGTTAAGTTGTACAAGAAAAGGTTGTAATATTAGATTAAATGTCCAACTTTCATTCGAAACCACTCAGCTTGATGAATATTTTTTATCAGCATGGTAGAACAGGTGTAGCAAAAGTCCACGAGACGCCCCTGCGCAAAGGAATAACAATCAATAATAAGGAGCTGACAAATCGCATAGACGCACCCTAAGGGGGCCGCCAGAGTAGAATCGCCTACGCAACGTCGCGCGAAAATTGCACGCAAAGGAATAACAATCAATAATAAGGAGCTGTCAAAGTGTATAAACGCTTCGCTTCGCATTTCGCGTCTACTCTGGCCGCACCCTAAACGCGACATGCGATGCGACGCGACTCACGCAAGGGAATAACAATTATTATCAATGAACTGTCAAACTACACAGTCGCGTCACGTCGCATCGCACGGTCACTTCTATTCTGGCTTCACCCCAAAACAGAAAAAAAAAATCTTTGTATTTTGAAACACGCCTTGATTGAGGAAATAAATAGAAATAGAGACCCACGCATTTGCCCGGAATAAGGCAATTAAGTCAATGATTCCTTATTTTAAAACGCGCATTTTCCTGTATAGGGAGTTTTTAATATGTTTGTGCTACGCATGCGTTTGTCCATAATAAGGCACAAGAATATAAAAATGAGTAAATAATTCTTTCTTGAAAGGCACGAATTTTCCCGAAATAAGGTTAACGAATGATTCCTTCTTTTAAAATACGCATTTGCTCGGAAAAAGGCAAATTACATTCGTACATTCTTTTGACTCACACATTTGCCTGAAATACGCCTTCTTTCAAATCACGCGTTTGCCCGGAGTATATCAAACAAGTGGATGATGCCTTCTTTTGAAATATGAATTTACCCGCACTGATAAAAATCTACATTTTCATTGAATAAAATTTAAAAAAAAAATGCAAATACTGCCGTTACACGCATAACTGTCCCATGTACATAGGAATCCCAGGTTACTATAAGAATTTGTCGGGAATAAGGTGAATCATAATTGAACGCTTCTAGAAAAACACTCATTTCAATATAGGGTAGAAAACGGCACTGGCAGGGTGCGACAGTTGTTGGCACCCTCAACCATATTTGCGTTTTCAGCAAACATACACTATTTATGAACATAATTTTGATTCAATCACACAATTTCAAGTCTAAGCTTGCATTTGAATAAGTTGTTTGTGTAATAGTAGCAAGATTTGATGAGTTAATCACCGAAATAAATTTGCACCTACGAAATCCTTGAAATTATTGCATCGCCAAAGAAAGCAACGCACGAAAAGCAACTGTTACTTACTTTTTTGGATCGCCTGTTTCTCCCTCCTCTTAATTGCGTATGACACGTCAATTTTGCGGAGGTGAACTAGCCTGGGCTAAAAACCTCTTTAATAAAGATTATAATAATAATAATAATAATAATAATAACGTCAATTTAAGTACGTAAACTACTTTTTACACTTTATCATCACTTGATTATCACCACAAAGAGCAAATTTATGCAATATTTGCTCTATGTTTCACTAAATAAAATCGGGACTGATCGTTTTCTTTGACAGTAGCAAACTTCGAAATAGAGCGAGAGAATGTGTTTGTGAGCATATCAAACACACGCTAAAAAGATACCACGCACAATTCTATGTGATTTGATTTTAGCAAAACTACGAACAAAAGATCCGGCGTTGCATTTATTTTAAAAAAAGTGTTAAAATACAAATGCTTCTATTCAGATTCTTACGCAGACCATGAATTATATCAAAAGTGATAGCAACACCTTAGTATTTTAACCCTTATGTGGCTGACAGGACCGTTTTCCTTTTGCATCTTCAATACTTTCCAAGCTCATCAACAAAAATCATAACCATTCCCGATACTACATAGCGCATTTCAACCATAAATAATTGCCTACTTTTAGGGTATTATCTATTATTGAACTGTGAAACGTAGTGTAAGAATGGGGTGGCTCCAGCGGCTAGATAGGACAGTGCTGCCCATTATTCAACATAATATTATGAAGACTCGCGAGGTGGAATATATTGTTAATATACTATACTACCAGAACCTTCGTTTCACCTAAAATTGATTAATTATATATTTTTTACATTATTTAAAAGACGGTTAAGTATTCGAAATTAGCAAATTTTCGATTAAAGCAGAAATTTGTACTTTATGTGTAATACCATCATAAGAATCTTCATCGTTCCCAAAACCTCTACATACAAATGTTCAAGCCGTTCCCTAGTCTATAAGGACAGACAGACAAAATTTCATTCTTATGTGTGTAGATTTGGTTTTACGTAGTTTACGTCGAGCGGTCGTGTTTTGTACACAACCACCATGATTTTTTTTTATGAAACAAACATATCATGTAAGGACCGCAAAGAGCATGTTGTATATTTGAAACTGGTTGATAGACTTTTGCTTACGCGTGTAGACTCTAAGGCATTACAAAAGACAAAAGATGTAAATCCTGGCAGCGGCAAAAAGCATATAAGTTTCCTTCTCCAAAATGGCCAACTTTATTCAAATAGTTTGAAAATGGTAAAAGTTATGAAAATGTCAATATCTGGGTACACGGGCCATTCACGTCTGTTTTTGTTGGCCGCATAAGGGTTAAATTTGTTTGACAATGTGTTTAAATGCTTTTGCCTATAGACCTGTGCGCCGCCGCGCCACGCCGCCGCCGCCGGTGGTTTTACTCACGCCGCCGCCGCCGACGATTTAGGGTCAGCGCGCCGCTGATCATAATTTTGCCACGCCGATGACTAATCGCGATAAAAAAATCTATTAACTTGAGTCGAGTAGAGTCAAGTCAAGACAGTGAACACGGCCTAACAGTTGAGGTTGAAATATGTATCTGTAAAGGTATACAACGTGGTGGAGTGAATAGTACTAAACTTGTCTTATGACAATTTATGTTAAGGAGGATCTCGTCAGAAATCAATTTCAAATCTACCTCACGTGATGGTGTCTCTTAGTCAGTGTAGTGACATACATTATCTTGGTTAATTAATAAGTTGGTTGATTAGTTTAGAGTTTGAATCTAGTAAAACAATTCATAAATTGTTTAACTGGTTATTGGGATTCATCTAAACCAGGACCTCATTCAGTCAGGCACCTAAACAATTTTCATAGCATCTGGCATTGGTGTAGGCAAATCATTGCAGTTCAGGAATATCATGTTTAGTAGCACAGTCATTATCTTGACAGTATTTACTTATTGAAATCAATCAGGCCAGTTTAATTTGTTTTAGATTTGTGCTAATACGACAGATGACCTAATTGGCAAAACTCAGCAAAGTTATTGAATCCTTTCTGTGAATGCTTTTCCAGATTTTTCACGAGTAACTAATTTTAATTTGGAAATCAATTTTTGATTATGATTGACAGAACCACTTGGTATTTATATTACGAGCATCAGTTGAAAACGCTTCTTCTTTTCTTATTAACTGCTACTGTAACCCAAAGCTGGGATGATGTCGCCTCGCCGCTTAGTAGGGTATCTGTTCCTATATCAATAACAATAAGCCAATGGGCATATGAAATGCATTTATTTCTCACCCAATAATCAAGAAACATGAGAATAATTATGCTCGGCTCACGTCATTTTTAATTGATAACAATTTGGTAACTTCAAAAATGAAATTGTTATCACATTATAGAAGTATTTAGCTAAAAAACATCATCACTGCCATGCACCTATTTCAATAACATTCAAAAACAGTTAATCCTATGCCTGTACCTATATCAATAATACTGTTTCCAACATAAAATACGCACACTATTACTTGTGTGTATACGTAACGATATGATTGCAGTGATGCCGAATTCTTCAATGTTTTGTATTTGAGTTGAAATATAATTACAAAATTCCAGTTTTCGTTGTAGTTTTCCAACTTATCAGTTTAATTTTATGTTTGTCATAGCTTATCTCTTCGATATACCTTGTTTTACAAACATAAGAGTTGAATTTCACAATGAAAGTTCATTCAAGCATTTTTGAAATAAAAATCTAGGTCGGCAACCCTTGCCGATGCTGCAGCCATGTAAATAGTTTGGAATACGGACAAGAATAATTTAGACGTTGTTCGAAATAAACCTATATCAAACTATAGGAAATCGTGTTAGTTTTTCAAATATGATTATATTTATAGTGAAATTGTGATGTGCTCTATGTGTTGTGAAGTGTATTTTGAAAGGATTCATTTGTTTAAGCTTGAAATTGAGTGGAAAACAACGGCGTGAAATGAGATGAATCTGCTAGTAGCAATCGAGCAGTGCATCAAATCAACAGTTCAGAGGTAGGAAAATGAAAATAAATGTGTTTTATAATTTTGTTTTTAATAATTTGAGTCTTGTGAACTAAAACATTACTCAAACGGAATTTTAAATAATATTCCAAACATTGAAGAAGGTGGTCTATTCATTATTGTGTACATACGATGTGAGAAATTGTAATCAAATTGATTTTTTATTTGGTTTATCGACGGTTGAGATTAATATACGAGCTGTTATTAATATGGGAACAGATACCCTATTTAGTAAACTTATTTAGTTCCGAAAAGTTCCCTTTAAAAAAACCTTAGAAAATTGCTTCAGGAATTTTTCCGGAATTTTCTTTTTGTATTTCTTTGGAAATTTCTAACGAAATTTCTCCGAAGATTCCTTCAGAATTTTCATTACCGATTTCTTTAAAAATCCTTTACAAATTTTATTCGAAATTCTTTAAAGAATGCATACGAAAATGGTTACAGGAGTTCCTACGAAAATTTCGTTGGGAATTCCTTGGGAGACTCATTAAAGAATTTCGAAATTCCGTTGGTAGTTTCTCCAAAAATTGTTTAGGAAATTTTTTAAAGTAATAACTACCTTTGGAAATTTCTTTGAGAAATCCTTCGGAAATTTAACCTTTTAAAATTTCTTTGGCAATTATTATATGAACTCCGTAAGAAAAATTTCAAGATATTGCTTAAGGAACTCTATCAAAATTTACCCAAAGAATTTCTACAGAACTTCTCTCACCAATTCTCTTAAAACATTCTCCGAGAATTCTTTCAGAACTTCCTGCAGAAATTCATTCGTAAATGCCTTTATGAGTTCATTCCGAAAATCTTTCAATAAAACATTCGGTTTTTTTTTCAACGATTCTTTTTAAAAGTCTTTTGGTGTTTATTTTAGGAATTCTTTCAAATATTTAATGAGTAACGGAAGTTATTTTTAAATTATTTAAAGACTAAAGTTCTGAAGCAGTCTCAAATGATTTTTTGGAGAAGTTTTTGTAAAAATATATTGAGAGTTTTGTGCAGGAATTTCCAAATGAATTTTTGAAGACATTTGCAAAAGAGAATCTGAAAGGAATTTCAAAAATAATTCCTGAAAGAACTGCTTAATAGAGATGAGCCAGTCGGTGGCAGAAAATCTCTATTCTTCTTCTTCAATGGCTCTACATTCCAACTGGAACTTGACCTGCTTTTCAACTATAGTATTCTACTAGCATTTCCTCAGTTATTAATTGAAAACTTTTCTATGCCCGCCATTGCATGAGAATGTATCGTGTGTGGCTAGTACAATGAATACGCTATGCCCTGGGGGTCGAGAATGTTCCCAACCCGAAAATATCCTAGATCGGACCGAGAATTGAACTCGCCATCAACGGATTGGCAATCCTACGCCTTTGCTCGCAAGGCTTCTGTAGACCTCGTCCGGTAATTTCCTCGGAAATTGCCTCAAGTAGTTCTACAAAAACTATCCTACAAAGTCTTTTGGAAATTCTTTCGGGTTTTTTTTGTAATTTCCCTTAGGAATTAGTTCGGAATTTCCTCCACGAATTCCTTCAAAAATCTGTATAGGAAAACATTGGGAATTCGTTATTCTTGATAAAATACCTCCAAAAAATTTTCTGGGATCTCTTTTGCAATTCCTTGCAAACATATAGGACGAAATTCTAAGAAATTCCTTAAGAATTCCTGAACAAGTTCCTGAAAGCTTATCCGAATTTTCAAAACAACTCCTGAAGTTACTTCCGACAATCTTAGATTTCTCCAAGAATTCTTTTGGATATTCCGTCGAGACTTCGTTCAAAAATTCCTTTACAGATTTCTTCGGAAAATCTGAAAATAAATCAAGAAATTAAATAAATGTTGGAATTTCTCAAGATATTTCTCCAAAAATTAAATTTAAAAAAGAATTCTAAGAACTATTCCAAAACTTCCCTCAGGAATTCTTTAAGAACCTCCTACAAGAATTCTTTATGAGTTTCCTTTGGAATTGCTTCAGGAATTCCTTAGCAAATTTCATCAGGAATTGCTTCGTAAAATCCTTCAGATTTTTTTTTGAAATTCCCTTCAGATATACCTTCTGAAAATCCTTCGCAAATTTCTTTTGAAATATCTACAGAAAATATTTTAGAAGTTCCTTCAAAAATTGTTATAAAATTCCTCCAAAAAATCCTTCTGGAACTATTTACGGGTTTCTTTAGAAATTTCTTTAGGCTTTGGAAATTTGCTCAGAAATTTCATCGAAAATTAATTTAGGAATTTCTTTGGAAGATTCTTTTAGGCATTCCTTCGGATTT
The DNA here is from genome assembly GCF_024139115.2 of Armigeres subalbatus. Taxonomy (NCBI): domain Eukaryota; kingdom Metazoa; phylum Arthropoda; class Insecta; order Diptera; family Culicidae; genus Armigeres; species Armigeres subalbatus. The sequence continues at coordinate 122,310,902 of NC_085140.1, forward strand.
CTTTTATAAATTATTTGGAAATTTATTAGAATTTCCTCTAGGGGTTCCTTAGCAAGCTTCTTAACATTTTTTATAGAAATTTCCATAAGAATTCTTTCAGAACTACTTTAAGCATTTCCTTTAGAAATTCTTAGGGTAATCCTTAGAAAATTCTTCTAGTATGTTTGGTAACTTTAGGAATTTTTTTTTGGACATTTCTCTCAGGAATACCTTTACAACATTCTGCATTTATTTTAATTTTATTCGGGGATCTCTTCAGAAATTCATTCAAAACTCCTTCAAAAATTGCCATTGGGATGCATTTGGAAATTCTGTTAGGAATTCTTTTGAAAATGTCTGTAGGGATTTCTTCGAAATTTCCTTTTAAGGTTTCTTCTGATTTTTCTTCGGAAATTCCTTCGGCTCCATTACTGCCGTCATACGTATATTTGTCCCATGTTTGCTGGGATTCCCTATATACATGGGACAGTTATGCGTATAACGGCAGATTAGTTCTTCCGGAAATTTGCCGGAAATGCTTTCTAAAACAATTTCGTACATTACTTCAGGAATTCTTTCGGAAAGTATTTTAGAAGTCCCTTCGAAAATTCTTCAAGGAATTCTTTCGGAAATTCTATAGGAATATCATCGGAAACTATTCCATTCCTCAATAAATTTTCGAATGAATTCCAGCAGGAATATTGTATGATTTTACTAAAAAAAAAAGAACTTGAAAGGATTTTTGAAAAAATGTCTATATGAATTTCCCAGAAATTCTCATAGAATTTTATTCATTTTACCCATATCAATATACATATTTGGTAACTGATGAAGGTAATGCTAGTCCTACTCAGCCAGTGCTCATTTGCAGTTATGTTGATCATCTATTGAGATTTGTAAATACAAGAACGTTAGGTGGGAAATAAACTGTCCATCATGTATGTCTTCATGATGTATGTATGTTCATGTATGTCCTTCCAATTATCTCAATATACTAGATATGCAGCACCTCAAACATCGCTCAATTTTATATGTAATTTAACAAATAGTAGTTCGAATTTTTCTGAAATTTAAATATATTGAGAAGTAAAACGACTGAAATGTAGGTATCAAAATCCTGAATTGGGAATAACTTTTGAATCTAATTCTCAACACTACTCAGGGATCACGAAAAGTGAAGCAGAATTTATTGAATTTAATTCATAAAAATCAGGGAATTATAAAATAGTTTTAATTTAAATAACATTTTGTAAACAGGTACTAATTAGTGTCATCAGCACTATTGAATGTGCTGTTTGATGATCGGAAAGCGTATAAAATTGCAATTTTAACTGAAGTCGATTTTGTATACGGGTGATTTGTACCGTGTGAATAAAAAAATCCGCGTTGAAATCGATTTTTTCAGCCATTGGTTTTTTCATCCACGCCGGTTCACGCCGCCGCCGCCGATAAAAGCCAACGGCGCGCCGCCGTGACGCCGCCGCCGCCGGGGCAAAAGTGACCACCACGCCGCCGCCGCCGATTATACGACCGGCGCACAGGTCTAATTTGCCTATCTGTCTACATGGCATAAAATTGATGCCAAGGCTAAAAATTCATGTTTTGTTTTAAGCCAGTTTTGATAAACAATAAAGTTTGTTCCAAAATTGAGTGACGCGAGATGAGCGTGCGGCCGATTAATATGAATGAATTTTACTACTGGAGGATATAAACAAACAGCATTTGGCACCAATACGTTACCAGTTTTCTACTTCCATGTCTAGTTGCTAAAGGGAGCAAACTCATTGCTGATAATAGAAATTGCTATGCCAATAGAAGAAATGTTGACCTGTCACTTTATTTTAAATTTACTAAGTTTGTGGTAAAAGCTGTTATATTTAGTGAACACCAATCATCAAAGAAAGAGCATACAAATGTATACCAGTACAGTTTAACCTGTGTTTTAGTGTAATCATTCATTATTTTTATCATTAAAATTGGCGAATGTCTTAGACTGCCAAGAATAGGTATTTTCCCTAATAAGGTCATTTTTTTTACAATGACTGATTTAGGCTTATAACGGTGGCAACTAAAACATTGGAATGACTTCAACACTTTTCTATCACAATCAGTGTTGTAAAATGTCATTTGCATTCTCCCAGAACTTTTTTCAGAAGTTAGCCGTCAATTCATAAGGTATGACGAACCTATAGGCGCATAAATGTGCCTTCAACTTTGTCTGACAAGACATTGCTGTAAATATGTAATCTGAGGCGTGGGAGGCAAAATGTCATTCAAATGACATTATGTCAAATGACACGTGACATTTTGGAGAGATTTCACTTTCCAGCCTATGTTATATTTAGATTTAGTTTACATCTAAAATTATAAAGTAAATTTGGCTTCTGAAGAAAGATATGATACAAGACTGATCACAATAATAATGCTTTCACAGAAATAAGACTTTATGTAAATGAATCCTTACAATAAGCCGCCGAAACAGGAAGTATTGCGGTACACTTAATCAAGCGAACCAAGACCATGGGAAAAGTACGCGGTCGAACATTTTAAGCGTGAAAATGTTTCGAAAACTGTCATAGCATTTTTTGCTCAACTAAGCTCCATTGTATGCAAAGGTGATTGTAAGGCCAACCATGGACCATATTATGTTAATATTCATTAGTCTAAGTATGAAGACTAAGGACAACACTTTGTATAACATAATATATTATATCAGATTGAACTATACTTAGTAGTATTTGTAGTTTTTTCCCGAGCCATTCTTTTCATTCCAGTTTTTTGGTTGCCAAAATGTGTTTTAATCATTGCAGGAATCTTGTTAAGGGTATGAAAAAAAAATCTGAGATATGGTGCATTCTGGGGAATGGTTTTCTGGGGAGTGGTTTTCTGGGGTATGGTTTTCTGGGAAATGTTATAGAATCATTGAAATCAATACATTTTCAAAAATGCATTCCAACAATTTCCAAACGCCTTTTTCGCCATTCATCCACGTAATATGAAAGATAATAATCCCTAGTATAAGTCAACTACATTTGAATGATGACTTTTTGATCTTTTCGGTGCTTTTCGGAACGGTGTCCTTAGGTGGCCGATCACCCAATATCTTTGTAAGTGTACCATAAAAATTATCAACTCAAGATTAGTAGTCGTGAGAAACTTGACTACCAATCTACAAGGCAGACAAAAATAACCCCTTTTTTGTTAACATCCGATTACCGTAAACATTGCATTAATGTGAACGATTTCAGTCCGAGTTGAACACAGGAATTCTCAATACTGTTTGACTATGGCATAAACTAACGAAATGTGTCCGAAAATCAACAGATTTGCTTTGATTTACGACGATATTTCTCGGGTACTTATTCAAAAGGACGTATGTGATTTTGTAAACAAAGATTCAAACGTTGATATGACCAACCTGATAGCACTCCCCCGTAAACCAACACTACCAACAGGTAGTCGAAGGCTTCCCGACCTGTCTGTGGTGATAATTCGCGTGGGAGTGCTATCAGATTGGGCAAAACGACGTTTGAATCTTTGTTTGCAAAATCACATACGTCCTTTTGAATAAGAACCCGAGATTTATGTTTTATTTTTTCATGATGCTAGCTGATTATGTTCACATCTTGCGACATTGTTGCCAGCTGTTCGAACACACAAATAGCATAATTGAAATTTACTGCGTTCTTTTTGATTTTTCAAGACGTCCCAAAGTAGGATAATGAATATATAATTATATGACATTAATAGATAACTGGTTGGAATAAGATTTATTATTTTTTCGATATTTTACATATTTTCGCTGCCGACGACGAGCAACCGACGACGTCGTTAGCATGTTAGCACTCAGTTTTATTTTGATTGAATCGACGCTAAATGAGCACTATATGGTTTGATAATTTATCAATGTGTAGATTAAGATTCTAACATAGTTCTAATACTTTTTCTAGTATAATCAGGTGTGGTTCTTTCAATCACAAACTACTCCGTGCTAATTGGAGTGAAAAAGTGGGTATTTGTAAGATTGTGTTGGTGAGCCGCTCGGCAGCCATAAACCATTGCATCATGACGTCATTGACAATTTTTTTTACCCGTGTTCAAATGGCGAGTGAAGTTTCATGAGGGCAATGTTTACATTTTTTTACAGGTATGGAGTTTTTGGCTCGTGCAATCGTCTATTCTGAATGACACCGTAAGAGGCCTTAACTGACTCCAATATTCATACCCCGAAGTCAAAGTTTTGCCTTCTAGTACAATTGTGATGTACGCGAAAGGCATAACAATATAGCAAAACTCACCTATCACTTCAGAAGTTTCCGACTGTGCTTCTTCCTCTGCGCCTTCCATCTCCTGGTCCTCCGCTTGTTCATCCTGCTCTTCAACGTCCGACAAGTTTACTTCTTCCTCCTCCTCTTCCTCTTCTTCGACGTCATTAATAAAATCACTGTCACTTTCTTCTTTCCTAATTGTTGGGGTCTTCGTTGTTCGAACCAATTTCCGCACTACCTGCTTTTTACCCTGAGCTAACTTTTTCCTATCATGGATCTGCTTTGTTTTCACTTTCAGTACTTCTTCTTCTTCCTCTTCTTCACTATCAACATCATCATTTCCGGAATCCGCCTCTTCATCCTCTTCCTCTTCACCACTTTCTTCCTCTTCTTCTGCTGCTACTTCGTCTTCACTCTCTTCCGCCTCATTACCACTACCGTCTTCTTCTTCTTCCTCTTCATCGTCTTCTTTTTCCACTTCTTCCGGTTGTTCAACACGGGCTGTCTTATCCCGCGCCTTGACGTCGGGTGGTTTCTTAACACCGTTACTACTAAATCCATTTGCCCCGGTGATATCCCGCATGAGTTGCGATTGTCGCTTCCGCAGAATATCCATCATCGGTTTGGTGTACCCTTTGATGTAGTCTTCGCTCTCTATGTAGTCCAAAGCGTTCGACGTCTTGTTTTCGAGCTCGCGAATCGCGTACGTCGGATTGCCGCTATATTTAATCACAACCTCTTCTATCTGATCGGCCCGCTCGAATTCCTTCTCCGCCCGCTCGCGTGCAATTTGGTCCGGATCGGTGCTGAGGATGTCGGACCAGCAGAATTTCTTCTCTTTCTTGGCGGTAGAGCAACCTTTTGTTCCGTTCACTTTCCTGTCGGCCGGAGTTCTCGTGCTGTCTCGTTTGGAGCGAAGATTCTTCGGCGATGTGGTTTGTTGTGCAGAGGCTTTCACGGTATGGGAGCACCCCCAACTTCATCAACGATTTGACGTGGTTGATTTTGTTGGTGGATTCCGCCTCGTCCTGTGTGGTAAGTTTCTGACTGTGTTTGACGATGTCTTCGATTACGAGTTTGAGGCGAGACTTGGTTTGTAGCCCAGTCGCAGCAGCTCCTGGAAGAACAGGGACCGAAGATAGTCGTAGTCCGGTCGCTCGTCGTACGTCAATCCGCCGACGTAGTGCAGGAAGTCGCCGAGATATTTGGGACAGTCTTCACCGTAGATGGTTTTGAGCATCTCGCGAACGTCGGTCATGAAGTACTCTTTCATGCGGTGCACCTGCTCCGGTTGGTTGAGCATTTTTTCGTCCTTCCATGGGAGGAATCCACGGCTCCAGAAAATGAGATTGTAACTGAGGAGAAAGAACATAATTTCATAATAAGTTTTTGTAATTAGGTAATTATGCAAATGTATGAGATGCCTAGTGAGTTTCTGATTGACGACTTTTTCAACTTACCCCAAACACTCCAAATCGCTTCGTCTCGCATGCGCACCCATATGAGCATCCCGGGAAGTGAACTCCAGCGTACCATCATGGGCACGTCGCTGGTCCATGAAGAACGGTCGGTGCTGCCCCGTGCTGTCCATGAACTTCGACGCCAAACCGAAATCAATTAGATGAATTCGTTCTTCGGTTTTACCGGTGGGAGTCTGTTTGTGCTTCTTTTTGTCATCCTCTTGCTTGCCGTTCACTTTGAACGTTGACCCATTTTGACTGATCTGCACGTCAATTTGCTTAAAATTTTCACCCACATTTTTACTCGTAATGCGATAAAAGAATGATTTGCTGCTATCTCCATCCTTCTTTTCGCTTGCGTTTGTTGTTTCTGTTCTTCGTATCCTCATCGTCACTGTCATCCCGGTACACGATGTTCTTCAGCGGACGCAGATAGTGCGACTTCACCATATTCTGGTAGGTCTCCGACTCGGCAACTCCATTTCTGGCAGGACCGCACCGGATTCGATCCACTGAACTCGACTGCCTTCTTCACCATAACCGTCGGCGTCGAGGTAAGCAAACCATTATATCCTTCACCATCGGGTGCAGTCTTTTTGGGAGCTGGCAATTGGTCAACTTTAGGAGTAGAACTTTGGATCACGAGTCTTGCGCTCTTGACGTTGTCCAACTCCGAAATGGGAACCTTCCCTATCATCAAATTTTCCGCTTTGATGTCCGAATGCACGTAGCCCTTGTCGTGTAAATGCTCCAGGACGTCCAATATCTGACAAGCAATGATTGGAATACTTTTCGGATCGACCCGTCTGTTTCGGATCAATGAGTGCAGATCCCTTTGGTAGCGTTCAAGGATCAGAAATCGGTATCGCTCATCCTTGAAGTAGTGCGACCCGGATGCGATGTATTCCGGCATTCCCGGGGGAATGGGACTCGTATCTGTGAAAGAGAAAACCATATGATTTAATTATTTTCAACAGCTGTTTGGTTCACTTAATAAAAACAACAAACAAAAGACTGCGAAATATGCAATCCTGGAGTGATTATAATTAAAATATATAACAAACCTGTTCTTTTAGCCGTGTTGAGCAGTGCATGTATCTCCACAAACAGAGGCCCATTGGAGTGGGGTTCGATCTTGACCACGTACTTGGCATTGTCACTTGTGACTGGCTTGGTAATGTTGTCCGATGCGAGAAAGATCTCCCCAAAACTTCCCTTGCCTGTAAAATAAAACAATTTCAGTGTAAAGTAATCTGACTATCGTTAATTCATGCCTCCACCAACCTATTGGCTTCCCGATGCGCCAGTCCTTTAGCGACAGATCCGTCAGTACGGTTCCGTCGACAAACTCCCGCGTCAGTTGAAAGCTCACATTCAAAGCCGGACTACAGCTGGTGGGGGTTTCGAAGGACACCTTCTGGCGTTTCTGGGGTGTTTCGTAGAGGTGATTTTCAATCTCCACGGCATGTCGCTTGCCCATATTCTTTCCAGGCCTAGTAACTAATTAATTGTGGCAGTTTTATGCGATGGCCTAGAAGAGGTGTTTGAACTTTTCCCTTCGTTTCGGTGCAGCTTTTTGATTTACTGTTGTTTTGCAGTCACTTGGCACTTTTCGCAGCAGCAACGAGGTGGAACGCGTTTAAGCCAGTGGACGACGTCAGTGTGTTCGTTTTGGTTTCAATTGGTGCAGTTGGAGATGGCTGCAAAGGTAAAGGAAAAATATGCGAAAGATGAGGAAATCTCGGGTACTTTTTCAAAACGGCGTATGTCGCAAATTGTAAACAAACCCGTTTTCAACAGCATATGGCATCAAATTCATCTAAAAATGTGTATATCTTCAAAGCTACATGAAAATGTGTTTTTAAAAATGTAAATCAATTTTTTGCAAAACGGTGTAACATCATTGTTGAAAATATTGCACATACACCGCTTAGCAGAAAATGTACTTTAAAAAGTTTTTTCGAACAACTAAACAGTTTAAAACATGCGTCTGCTTGTACTTTTTCATCACTGATTTCAAAATTAAGCATGTTGCTTAAATATTCTGATTTTCGTTAAGAAAAACATTTTACGTTGTTTTTCTGCAGCAAATGTTGTTACGTCGTGTTGTAAGTGTTGCAATTTTTTTGTCGCATGTGCGTGAAACGTTTCAACTTGACGCAACATTTCGACGTATCAACAATGCAGCGTACGGAGCAGCGTAACATTTCGACGAAAGTAGCATGACCTCGGTCATACTGACGTATCAAAACGACGTATGTGATTTATCTTTTGCAGAACGTTGTAACATATATTTTTATCAAAATAACTGAAATGTTCACACGCAGTGCAGATTTCAGGGTCAGTGACGTTGAACCTTTTCATAATGTATCGTTGAGGTGTATTCAATTGCAATAAAAATGATTAGTTTCTAAATAGGAATAAAAATGAAATCTGAAAACTTTCAAGCTCATTTTCTCAGCTTGATCAAAATGTTACATACGCCGATTTGAAAAAGTTCCCGAGAAATATGCTTCGGCCAGTGTACAAACATTCATGTGCTTTTGAAGTGTGTGTTTTCCTTTTTATGCTCTGCTTACATCAACACTGTTTGCAGCAGAAACGAGAAATCGAAGTGCAGCAAACATCATTTTGGGAATAGAAAACTCTTTTTGTTAGACTGCAATTACAATGAATTATGCTTTTCGGAATTATGGAAACCAGAGAACACAGAGCAAACTTATCAAGCTGAAGAATTTACATTATTCTAGTTTGCGGTTACACTGGTCTAACTTCAATTTAGACTACACTCGGAGTGTATTCAGGTTTTTTGACACGGTTTCATTTTAATCGATTAATACCTTCAAATTTAATGATTGAACCATTGTTGACCCCACAAAAAAATCAACAAAAAATAAAAACAAAAGACTTGAAAATTTAGGTTAGCCAAGAAACTAATTAATAACAAGCTCGTAAAAAACTGGATATAGAGCCAATTCAAATAACGAGCTTTTAAATTATCACTAGATAAAAAGTATCATGAAGACAAACTGCATACATCTGATTTTCACAGGCAATGATGTAACATTTTGTTTCATTTAAGATATTCTAAATCTCAAAAGTATATATGACAGGACTATGTAATATGCAATAATATGATCATTAGATCTGTTCAAATTTCAAAAAGTTTCTTAAAGTCGACCAGTCAACTGTTATTCACAATTCTTATGCTAAGATAGACTGGTGAAAATTTCAGCTCAATTGGTTGAAATTTGGTGTGCTTCAAATCGATTTAGTGTTTTCGGCATGATTTTGCCCCTAAAAAAATCGTAACTCTGAGTGGGATGAACGAAATTAATTGCAACAACAACCAAATGAAAGCCATACCTATCCTCAAAACTTTGTAGAACATTGTTTTGTAATCGGAACAGATCTTCTATGTGTTTCAACAGATTTCGTCCTTCGAGATACCCAAAAATCAACATTTTTCGTTGATAAAAGGCCTATGAAATCTACATACAGATATTTTTTTAGATTGAATTTGTCGGGAAGTTGCAGCTACACAATGCTTGCAGCTACATTTTAGTATAGCCCGATATTAAATCTTGAGCAAGTATCAAATAAAAATTGTAGAAAATTTAGAAAAGGATTCACATTTTAATTTGTCTAATTGATTACCTTATTACAAAGACTTGCACGCTGGCAAGCATTTTCATCGAACAAGTTACCATTGCTTTTCAATGATCGTCATCAAATATTTTTGGTTGGGACCTGAGATGTTGAAACAAAGTAATCATTGGTGACTTGGTAGAATGTCATTCAACCGTCACATCATCCTGCAACGGCAAGCGTATCTGGTGTAGTTGGTAGGGTGTTCGACTGATAATCACAGTGTCATGAATCGAATCGCACAGAAATTGAACGAAAGTTTTGTTTGACAATTTTTTCAATCATTGATCATACTTCGAATTAGCAACAAATGACATTTTTGCCTTTCTCGTACAAAAAAATTGTACGGAAAGGCCAAAAACGAATTTTTGATAGGAGGCCCGGAGACACACTGTTATATACCAATCGACTCAGTTCGGGGAACTGAGGTGATGTCTGTTGTGTGTGTATGTGTGCAAATTTTGAAGACACACTTTGGGAAATTAGCATCAAGCTCGCCTTTTTGTATTTGCCGGGTCCGAAACGAGCACCATTTTTGCAGTGTTGATGTACATTATTGTCCTGCCCATAGTACCCTTCCAGTTGTATCTATATTCTGGATATATTATAGATTTGTTCGAGCTCGTGGTTCATCATTCACCGCCACACACGGTTCTATACTATTCCCCAGAAAACCGTTCTACAGAATTCCATTCCCCAGAATGAACCATTCCTCCAGAAAACCAATCCCCAGAATGTGAAAAAAATTAAATAGATGAACATGATTTCATTTTCTTAATTTCTTACAAACATCATCGCAAGACCATATAAAAACTAATTTGTCCTGATAAATTAGATGTGCAAGGGCCGTTATAGTAATTGTTAGAAACTGTAGTTTCAAATACAATGTGCCCTTTGGTATAAATGACCATAAGGTGACCGCCAGAGTAAACGCGACTTACGCAAAGGAATAACAGTTATTATCAATGAACTGTCAAATAGAACTGCCGCGTCACGTCGCATCGCATGGTCACGTCTAAAGAGGCTGCATTCATAACAAAAAGACGCAGTGTCAAAATTGGAACGGCGCGCTTCCTGTCAAATCAGTTGTTCCAATCGAGCACAAGGATCTTAAAGGTAGGAGTATTGCACCACTTGTATAATGCAGGCACTTTAGTCACGTATATTCTGGCCTAGCATAGCATAGCATATGGTCACGTCTATTCTGGCTTCACCCCAAAACAGAAAAAAATCCTATTTCGAAGCACGCCTTGATTGAGGAAACAAATAGGGACCCGTTGAATCGTTGCGTTCTGCTGGTCCACCGCATAACCGTTTCTTTTACACGAACAATCCACCCCTCTTCTACACAACCTTTAACATCGAAAGCTGCAACAATCCGATACACTTCAAGAGCACCTTCGACAACACAAACAGAAAACCGATGAGAAAACAAACCATTTATTCCGAAAACAAATCATGTTAACTCGAAACCGATAAGAACAGCAAATCATTCAATCTGGTACCTTCGACATTACTAGTGAAAACCGATGAGAATTCGATTCATTTGCTTCGGAGCTACTCCAGACTTCTTTCGACATCTCAATTCGATTAAGTCAAACCGATGAGAAAACAAATCACTTATCACGTCACAAGCCAAAACTGATGGGCAAATCATTCAATCCGGCGCTCTAGCACAGCAGCTTTGACATCACATATCGAAACCAATGAGAGAACAAATCATTTATGCTGGCGCTTGACTTTTTAAGTCAAAACAATTCAGAAACAACACATCTTTCAATCCACCCCTTGCCTAGAGCACCTTCGACATCACTTCCAGAGCGTCTTCGACATCACAAGTTGAAACCGATGACCAAATCATTTAATCCGACGCTCTTCCAGAGCGTCTTCGACATTACTAGTCGAAACCGATGAGAAAACAAATCATTTTTTTGGCGCTCTATCCTCACGCTCGACATTACAACCGAACACAACAAACCGAAGGAAAAAAATGTCCCAATCACACCCAAAGGATACAATAACAAAACAATAATAGCCAACCAGGAACAACCTATTGACACAAGTTTGCTTAGTTATTGATCCTCCGGCAAAACGAAATATGAATCCTGAATAGATTTCTGTCTGTCTGTAGATTTTCTGTCGCTTGAATCTCCTGTCCAGTTCGCATCAACATAGACATGCAACTGAGAATTGTCCAGACCTAGCACTAGCTAGTTGTCCAATGTATTTTTGAGATAACGTAGAATTCTCTTCGCTTCCACCCAGTCCGCTTGAGAAGGCTTAATTGTTTCAGAATAGACCCCAGGATAGACACCGCATATGACCGCAATATCCGGACGATTGTTGCTACATACAACAATCCTCCTCCGATCAGACTAGCATACTGTGTTGTTCGGTTGTCATCATTCTCCTCTTTTGTTTGGATGGGGCCGGGACTCAGGAGAATTTTGGACGGTTTAGCATCTTGCATTCCAAAACGTTCCAAAAGCTTCTTGATGTATGCTTTCTGCTTCAAAGATACTCCATGGCTGGTTCTCTTTATCTCGATGCCCAAGAAATGGTTTATATCACCTAAAGGCGTTATTTCGAAATGATTGCTAACATTTTGAATGATATCTTCATATTCTTCTTCTGTCTCACATGCTACCACAAGATCATCTACGTATACGACCAAGTAAGTATACTTCTTGCCATTCTATTGGATGTACAAACTAGCTTGGTCCATTTTCTACAATGATTGATTTTGGCTTATAACGGGTGGAAACAAAAAATTAGAATGACTTCAATACGTTTGTATCAGACTAATCATGCTTTCACAGAAATAAATATGACGTTATGTGAATGAATCCCCGTTAAGTCGACACACCCCTTCACTCTAACTTTGCTTACAACTTGCCGTCGAAACAGGAAGTATTGCAGCGCGCATTGTACATTTTATCAAGCAAACCAAGATCATGAGAAAAGAACGCGGTCGAACATTTTGAGCGTAATAATCAAAGTTACGAAGCAACTCATAGGCAGGATCTGGAGCAGCATTCCGAAAATTGGTTTGGCTCGTTAGGCTGAGCCGTCCAGCGGTCATGTCATACCGACAAGACTAAGATGCGCCACACGGCGAACTATGGACCATATGCTAATATTCATAAGTCTAAGTTTGAAGACTAAGGACAACTCTTTGTATAACATAATATATTATATCAGATTGAACTGTACTTCTTTGTAGTTTTTTCCCGAGCCATTCTTTTCATTCCAGTTTTTTAATTGATGTCAGGAATCTTTTCAAAAGTATAAAAAAAATCGGGGATATGGTGCATTCTGGGGTATGGTTTTCTTAGGAATGTTTGCGTTGGGAACTGGAATTTTTGGAGGATTTGCCGTACAGTAACGATCTGGTGCGTTGTCAAGCGAGAGTCAACTTCCCACGAACTCATTCACTATTGGTGACAGACGACGGAATATGATCCGGGATATCACTTTGTAGGCGGCATTAAGGGTGGTGATCGCTCGAAAGTTATCACAGCTAGTCGCCTTTCTTGTAGATGGGGCATATGATCCTTTTTTTTCCACTCCTCCTGTAGCTGTTCAGTTTTCCAGATTCTGACTCTGTGCAGGCAAGTAGCCAGCTTTTCCGGGCCCATCTTGATGAGCACATCCATCCATCGTCTGCTGAACTGACACAGTCATCTCCTCCGCTGTATTGACTTCCACAGCGCCATTTAAGTGTTCCTCATAGCACTGCTTCCAGCTTTCGATCACCACACGTTCATCCGTCAAGATGCTCCCATCCTTATCCCTGCACATCTCGGCTCGCGGAACGAAGCCTTTGCGGGATGCGTTGAGCTTCTGATAGAACTTGCGTGTTTCTTGAGAACGGCACAGCTGTTCCATATCCTCGCACTCCGCTTCTTCCAGGCGGCATTTCTTCTCCTGAAAAAGGCGGGTCTGCTGTCTCCGCTTCCGTCTACAACGTTCCACGTTCTACCGGGTCCCTTGCCGTTGCCTTGTCCCTCGTCCGCGCTGCGTCCTTCTACTCAAGAATCTGTCTGCACTCTTCGTCGAACCAATACCAGTACCACTTACCAGACGTTATTCTCTGCTGCGTCGATAATGGCTGCTTTGACTGTATTCAGGCAGTACTCAAGAGCACACTCTCTTCCGGCAAAACTGCCTTGAGAAGCTGCGCGTATTTAGTGACGACATCAGGTTGCTTCAGTCACTCTAGGTCGTGTTGATGACGGATAGTTTTGGGCGCAGTTCAACAATCACCAGATAGTGGTCAGGGTCGATGTTAGCGCCACGATATGTCCTGACGTCGATAACGTCGGAAAAAGTGCCGTCCATCAATCAGAACGTGATCAATTTGTGATTCTGTCTGCAGTGGTGATCTCCAGGTGTACCGATACGGGAGGCTGTGTTGAAAGTAGATGCTGCGAATGGCCATATTCTTGGAGGCAGCGAAATCAATTAGTCGTAGGCCGTTTTCGTTCGTCAGCTGTTGAGCGCTGAACTTCCCAATAGTCGGTCTAAACTCCTCCTCTTGGCCAATCTGAGCGTTCAAATCTCCTATGATGTTTTTGACGTCGTGGCTCGGTCAGCTGTCGTACTCACGTTCCAGCTGCGCGTAGAATGCGTCCTTATCATCAATAGTGCTTCCGTAGTGTGAGCTATGGACGTTGATTATGGTGAAGTTAAAGAACCGGCCTTTGATCCTCAACCTGCACATTCTTTCATTGATCAACCACCACCCGATCACGCGCCTTTCCTTATCGCTCATCACTATGAAAGCTCTTCCCAGCTCGTGTGTGTTGCCGCAGCTCTGGTAGATGGTATGATTACATCTAAACAAGGGTTTGCAGAAATCGCTCTCAATAGATAACGAACAACGATAAAAGAGAAGCAAAAACTGTTCCGAATCATAACAAGCCATGATAACAAATTTATCAAACTTGTATACAAGTGCGAAAAAACAGAATCGGATAGGCAGCCCCCACAGAAAAATGGTGATTCTCGCTTTGTTTTTGCTCGTTTCGTGTTGGTTACTGCACAGCTGTGTAGAACAAGTTGAAATGCATCATCAGAGCCAGTGCACCCCACATTTGGAGCTGCCTAAAAGAAATTTATCATGGGGTATAACATCCCGAATCAGGTTCTCTATCAGGACAGCTTGCGAAAAAAGTTTCTCGTGGTATGCTACATATCGTATATGTATACAGAGATAAGTGAGAGACTTGCTCTTTCTTTTTAGGATTCAATCCCTGCTCTAAACGTTCGAGCCATTGATCCCTTCCAACAAACCTCCTGCAGCGCTACGTGCCGAATCCACGGTCCTTATACCTGACACGGGGAATACCCGAGATTACTATTGTCGCTCCCGTTCGCTTGATCAGCATCTAGTTTGCACGAGCCTAGCAGTCAAGGTACCGGGGTACGATAAGTGTCAAACCGATGTACATAGGTGGTGATACCAAACATGCTGGACAACAAACGGCCAAGTTATAGCCTATTCAGATTACGTCATTAATAATATCATAAATATCATGAAGAACAACCCGGGCAGAAGCTATGAACAGAATAACAAAACATGATATGGACTTGATTGATATAAGAGATAAAAAAAAACAGGCCACAATATCAAAATTTTGCACCGAAAATCATTTAAATATCAAGATATGCTATGGATAAGAACAAACTAATGGCACTTGATATCGATCACTTATTACAAATAACATATCTTGATATCCTCATGATATTTTAGTGCAAAATATTGATATTGTCGCCTGATCTTTTATCTCTTATATCAATCATGTCCATATCTCATTTTGCTATCTTATCAACATTTGATATTATTGAGCTATTTTCCTCTACTCGGGAACCTTATACCAATTCCCATTTTTTTTCTCCATTTCAACACGATATTTATTACGATAAATGGCGTAATCTGAATAGGCTAATAAGCTTTTTGAAGCATATATTTTGGCAGAAATAATTTCAATTGTTACAGCGCCATTACTTATGTCTTCACTGTAAATATCTTCGAAAAATGCTTCGGATATTCTTTTGAAATTCCTTGGGATTGTTAAGGAACTCATTCAGAAGTTTGTTGAGGAAAACTTAAGAAAACATCTGAATGAGTTGTTCCGGATATTCCTACGAAAAATGTTTTAGAGATTCTTTCCAGATATTTCTTTGGAAATGCCTCCAGTAACTTCCTACTTTTGAAAACATCATATAAAAAAGATTTAGAAAAATCGGAAACTCCTTCGGACATTCCTAGAGAATTTCTTGTAGCAAATCTTCCACAAATTTCTTTGGAATGTCCATAAAAATTGCCTCGAAAATTGCTTCGGGAATTTTAGCAATTCGTTCGATAAAACCTTTAGAAATTCATTTGAAAAATCCATTCGGTATTCATTCGAAAATTCCTTTAGCAAAAATCCTTCACAAATCCCTTTACACTTTCTTTTCCAAAATCCTTTCAGGTTCCCTTCCGGGAATTTCTTAAAGAAACCATACGGAAATTTATTTCGAAATTCATCCGGGTAGTTATCTTGCAAATTCCTCCAGAAATAATTTGGATAATTGCGCTAATCATTCTTATGGACACTCTCTTAGTGATTTCTTTGAAAAATCCTCCGAAAATTACTTGGAAAATTGATCCAGAAATACCTTCGAAAGTTCCTCGACGAATTGCTTTGAAAATCCTTAGTTATTTTGTATTTTAATACATCCCTGAAGAATTTCCGAGGGAATACTCAACAGTGTTGCTAAAAACTCAAAATCTCAAAACTCATGGATGATTCAAATCAAGCGTGAGTAGAAACGCACCCAACTCAGCACCTAAAAACTCATGGATGAGTTGAATCATCCATTTGGATCATCGTAGGTTTTCTTTTGTTCTCCTCCGTTAAAAACAATGAATTGACGTTTGTCGCATAACATATTTGACACTCTTTTATGTATAACCAATAAATTGCCCCAAATTGATTTCAAATGCGTTTTTAAACCAAAATGATTTTTTGGCAAATGAGTGAAATGATGCGTTTTAGCATGAAAAATTCAAGCGTGATGCATTCCTTTAAAATCGCAGACGATTTCGATCGCACGGGAGCGCTCGTTGATTGAGATTTATGAGTGATTTTACCAACACTGATACTCAAAAGAATTTACAAAGTAATCCCGAATTGATTTCCCGAATAAATTCCAAAATTTCTCCAAAAAAAACCTTTGGAAATTCTCCAGGAATTCCTTTGAAGTTAGCAAAAAGTTTTTTTTGTAAGACGAAACAACGATCCCTAAATGCTCAATACATTTTCAATTGGTTTGAATGGTATGTTTATTCCAATATTGTTATGCATCATTTTCATTTTTTAGGATAATTTCACTCATGATAACCTGGTATTGAAATTTCCCTGATTATGTCAAGAATTCCCTGATAATTTTACAGGTAGTAGACACCCTGTTTGATTGAACTTCTCGTACAAAAGGCTTAAGTATATGATAAGACACTCGCAATATATCTATTGTGCCGTTTATATGATCTTGATCTCCATAGCTGCTTATCAATGATTTATCAGTCCCTGAAATTATCACTCGACCGACAAAACCTGGGACATACTAAAATAAACGAAAACGATTCCATTGTAGTGCAATTCAAATAATGCTGTTACTTATCGCATCATCGTACATATATAGCGGTAACGAGCAAAAATTCAAAACAACAAAGAACCTAACGGTTTATGCTATCTCTTACAAAGATTGTTTGTTCCCCAGACTGAAAACAAAACGCAAAAAAACGTTCAAGGTCATCCTTCGAACAACATTGTTTACACTAACTGCTGTGCGGTGTAAAATTTCATCAACAGCGTCAGCTGATTCGTTTATCATTTGACGAAATCCAGAATCCACGTAGCACCGTTACTATTATTTCAGGTTTGCTCCACTTTGTTGGAAAACGACAAAAGCTGCCAACGCTGAAAATAATTATGATCGTCAACGTCGTCGTCGTGACCCATCCGTAATGGCGATGGCGGCGACGGCAACAGCGACACATACCTAGCATGAAGCCGACACATACCTAAAATGGTAGCCGAGCACCGAACTCAAACAGGGCCACGGCGAGACGGCGACGATAGCAACAGCAAACAGTACCAGGAGAAAAAGTAATAATAAAAGAAGCACCACCAAACGAGAAGTAAAGTGGCTCTATCTCCCCCATTTTCTGCTGCATTCAAACATTGCGTATTCGACACCGGATCGACCCGCGACCATTCGTTAGTCGTTGGACTATCTCTGCCTCTGCCGTTTTCGGTTGGCTGATTCTGACGACCAAACTACCCAGCAAGCAACATGATCGGTGTGTCTGGTTCTGGGGCTGTGTTTGTTGATGTTCGCAGGGCTGATTTAGTACCACTGCAAGTGATTTTTTTGGCCAGATGCAGAATAAGGAATCTGGCTGGCAAATAGATAATAGTTTTATCTATTAACAATTAGCAATTTGCAGGCATATAGAAAAACTTTCAAATGATAACTGTGGAAGTTGCAAAGCAGGCCAACTTCCAGTTAGACCATAGAGCTATTGAAGAAGAAGATAATCAGACAATTCTTCTCTAACATAATGATTAGGACTTTAAAGCCAATCGTAAACAAATCTTTGATTCGACAATAATTTCGACAGAATTATTATGAAAACATGATGGCTCGTTCCGCTACATGATCGTCGTGGTAGTTTTCCTAAACGTCTCAGGTAAACCGTGATTAACGTTTTCCTATAAGATAAAGGTAAACAAACGTTTGTTTACCTTTATCTTATAGATAAGCCGTAATCACGGTTTACGCGAGAATGGGCAACTTCTGTTACCAAATTATTGCACGCTACCAGCCCTGCGTTTGTGTACTCACTGATTGCTGTTCGAAAAGCATCAAGAAGACTGCATCGCTGGCCGCCAAGACGTTGGATTGAAAATACGGAAAATACTACTCCAGCTACCGTTTCGCTCATTCACAAACACACCGTTGTTTACAAAATGGAAACCGTTCGCACCAACACTACCCAATCCTCTCTTTCTGACAGCTACGAAAACCGTTTCGCTGTTCCCTTTCACACGGCATTCTTCTAGTTCTTCTGTCAGTTTTCTGCACTGACCACACGCACACACACGCACCTGCAACCAAATCTCTACACGAAAAACGATTCCATGATTCCACGCATACCACCGCAGCGCGCTCACGCAAATCGATTAAAATCCCTCCCGACCCGACGACTGGGCTATCGCACGTAGATTCGATTTTCCTCCGGGAGAACTTTTCCCGAAAACAAGAATCCAAGGAAAAATCAATGAACCTATCGGAAGCTGGAAAATTTTCCCAACCCAATGCACCCAACGCCACGGAACCGTACCTTGATCAGAGCTCGAATTTCGCTCCGCTAATATTCTACCCTCGACAGAGCTCAAGTTCGATGCAAGCAGCAGCAGCCATTCATGCCGAGGTCCTCCGTTTTTGAACGAACGACGACTCGACCAGACACGACCCAAAAATGAAAACTTTTTCACGTCACTTTTTCCACTGAAGATACGTCTCGTTTGAACCGGAAAACATCAACAATCGAATCCGTACGTTCCGCACTTCACTTTAAACCTAATTTTAATCAACTTTTCGCCGTTTTTCCACCTGAAAATTGCACTACATTTCACTACTTTCGAGAACCGTGATGGACGAAGGTGTTTCGCTTTTCTCGATTATGGATGATGGGATTTTTCTGTTCCCTTTCGGTTTCTTCTTGGCTGCTGTTCTAGTACTACGCGCACTGCTCGGTCGATGGAAAAGAACCACACCACGAAGGAAATTTCACCACATATGTTTGTCTCTCTTTGTCTTATGCTATTTTGCATCTGATTTGGTTATTCGCTTTCGCACCTGTGTCTCATATGGAGTGGTGAAATAACGTTTCCAAGGGGAAATTTTAAATTTTCAAACAATGTGACACCCAGTGGTTGTGACCTGAGGGTTCGTTTGTAAAATACGTTTTCAAATATTATTGTATTTATTTTTCACGAATGATATTTATACCTATAGGGTAACTGTCCTATTTTGGACCCCTAGAGGAAGTACATCCCAATATATGCTTATATCTATTGAAATACAGATTCGATATGGGCGAAAATGACACCATTTCAAAGATGAAAGTCTTATTTATGAAATAGAAATTCGAAATGAGCTTCAGTTATTGATAAATCTGTAAAATTTGCCATTTTCTGAAATGAAAATATTCTTCGTTTTGGACAGTGCAATATATTTTGGACCCCCAAATGTACACATTTTGGACACCCCCAATTTAGTCTCTTCAAAGTCGAATTTATAATTTACCCTGGTCAATTGAGTCGAAGCCAAGTCTTATCTTTCGATTGGCATGCATCAATGAGAAGATTCCTGGGTTTTAAATTTACAATTTCGACAACAAATTATTGTGTACGTTCTGAGATTTTCAGTGATGTATAATTTTAAGCGTAACGCATTGTAACGCTCGCCTTCTTGAACAAACTAATTTCCTTGAAATTTCATTCAAATATCGCTTTTTTGCACGCAAAACCAGTGAAATAGATGCTGAACAATGTTAATTGGGTCCTAAAGCCCTACCTCGTTTATGGTTGCAAACGATAGTGCATCGGTCAAGAATACTTGAACCGTTGTTATAAAAATTCTAGTAAAATTCTAAATCAGTAAAAATAATATTTTTGTGTTTAAGACATTTTAAGGCAAATTTTGGGCTGTGCAACATTTCAGAACGAATGAACCATCAGCCCAAAACGTCAGCCCCATATATTAACTGTCAAAGGTTGAGTCAAGTTCCCTGCGGTGTTTTGCTAGTGCGTTTGAATCCGTACGTCAAACAAGACCGAAAATGTCGAGGAAGCATTTTTCATCTATTTTTCAATTTCAAATTAAACAATGTTCTTTTCGATTTTTGAGTCGAAAGAAAAACTGACAAGTTCAGGATGATTCCCTTCATCGTTCCCTGAAAGAAAATCGAATATCGATTCTTCATTTTAGGACCCAATTTCCTGAAGCCAATGAGGGAATTAGCAGCGGTATTGTTTTTAGTTCAGAAATCAGAAAAATGTAGCCAGGAGGGTCCAAAATGTGTAGGGATCCAAATCTAGATCAACATTTGAAAAGGGCGTAACAGCCAAAATTTATTCCTTCTATATGAGGAAGTAGAATCAAAAGGAATAAATTTTGGCTGTTACGCCCTTTTCAAATGTTGGTCTAGAAATCAAGTTGGTTACCCTACCCTGAAGAATCTCCCGGAAGTTTTTTGTAATAAATCATCCGGAAAATAATTGGGTCCTAAAGCCCTACCTCGTTTATAGTTCAAGACAAAATTTTCAAAACGACTTATCTGCTTTTGTAAACAAAGATTCAAACGACGATTTGACGAATCTGATAGCTCTCCCACACAATCCGAACCCACCAATAGGTAGGTGAAGGTTTCCGCTACCTGTTGATGGTGTTAGTTTGCGTGGGAGAGCTATCAGATTCGTCAAATCGTCGTTTGAATCTTTGTTTACAAAAGCAGATAAGTCGTTTTGAAAATTTTGTCTTGAGTTGCAAACGATAGTGCCACCGACGAACCGACGTGTCACCTAATGGAATATAATTCAAATTTGCTGCCCACGATGCTATGATGAAAAATCATTGAACACTACCGCTACCCCCATAATGGCTCGCGAAGTTTTCGTAGCTCAGCCACCAACCTACGTGTATTAACATTGCAGCGGAGTTGTTTCTTAGCTCATTTGACAGGAGCGATCGCCCGCAAAAGCGAATGACCGTTCAAAAATGTGAAACAATCAGAGAGCGCCAGTGACACGTCGGTTCGTCGGTGATAGTGCATCGGTCAAGAATACTTGAACCGATGTTATAAAAAATCTGGTAAAAGTCTAAATCAGTAAAAATAATATTTTGACGTAGGACTTACGTCTCTCTTTACTATACCAGGTGTCATTCCAAAATATTCAAATCGACCGCGTTACGCTGTGTTGAAAGATTTTAAACGTTAATATAGTTCGTCTCAATGGACGAATTTCTGCGGTAAGCCCCTTAATCGACAGATTTCAAGTATGCCTTTCATGTTCATGCTTGATAAGACCTGAAAAACTTGTTTCAGATAGGCATGAAACTGTTTTCAATGAAAAACATTGAGATCAAGGGAACCTATAAATATGGATACCGCATAATTCTTGCATCATTCCATTCCTACGTTCTCATTGGTGCAGACACCAGCGAATGAGCAGCTGCTGGGTCTGCCGAGAAACCATAAAATAGCGCAACGCGATTTTTTCCTTTTATTCTGACCGGGACAAGCGAAGCAACCGCATCATCGATTGAACAGCACTCACACCTCTTAGCAGGGAATGAAGTCTGCACCGACCGCTTTTTCGGCTCGACACCATCGAAGCCACCATCATCAGCCGAAACTGAGGCCGAAACCTAGCCAGTACAGCAGCAGTCCACCCTACAGACCCGACAAAGCAGCAATGCTGAGCAGATACCGGCAGCAGCAGCAGAGTCGAGCCGAGACCGGCCGGCATCGGTGATGAGCCGAGACAGGCTGAAGAAAAGCCACATGATGCAGCATGTATGTCCTAAAAACGGTTCTTCAGAGAGCCAATAATAAAGATCAATTCAATACCCTTCGGGATAGAAATTGTACTTGGGTGCCAAATCCAATATTCTAGAGATAAAATGTTATGCGTGATTTTCACAAATAGCGTCAAAACTAACAGTGGATAATTTTTCTGATTTAACCGCGTAGTGGACGAAGGACTACGCTTGACCATGCCTTTAAAGATTCATAAGATGTCCAAATCTCTCACATAATCTTATTTGGATAAAAAACACCGATAACAGCTCAAACATTAATAAACTATCAATCGATTTTTCATCAAATGTTGGATTTTTTGGCATTGATCAAGAAATATCTACACTCAAAATAATCCAAACGTCATTACTACGTGAAAACATAGGTGGCTTTTTTCCATCACCTTTTCCACGTAACTGCTACGTGAAACGAGAGTAAACAAAAAATGAACTCATGAACACTCACTTTACCAGAGGGTCACGTAACAGCTACGTGATTTTTTGGTGACATACACGATATGATGCGGTAGCTTTTAAATTATGCTTCAGTGAATTGTATGTTATTTTTCGATGACTATTATTAGTCCAAATAGTTTATCAAAATAAATTTAAAAAAATATAAACTTCTTGAGCTTTTAAGATATTTTAACTATATTTATTGAAAATGGTTTACATTGTGAATTGTCCATTTATTGAAAATGGTTTACATTGTCATAACTCGATTCATAATGTCGTTGCCAGAAGAGATTGTAAAATAACGTTTGATGTGGAAGTGCATACAAGAATTTATTGTAAATGCTTTGCATGTATTTCTGTGCAGCGATCTTAGTTGATTCCACTATTCAATTAATTTCCTGTAAATATATAAGCAAGCATTTATGTATACGATTTGATTGAAGTACAATTTAGAAAATAATCTCTCACTAGCGTAGTTTTTTTTTGCTTTGCCAGATACGGTTACCATTCACTCGAAACACAAAAATAACTACCATTTTTGATTATTACTAATTTATTTCTTATTCAGAGTTGGTTTTTCGCAAACAAATAATAATGTTAGATAATATACTGTGTTTAACTTTAACTTTAAAACAAATCTGTTCGCCTCAGTACATTTTTAGAATGAATGCAAACATTAGCTGTCAAAATGAACTTCAGTCGTGTATGTGATTTTCACGTAACAGTGATAAAGATGTCACAGTAATAGGCTGACCATACGTACCGTATTTAACGGGACAGTCCCGTTTTTTCAACCTTTTCGTGCTGTCCCGTCGTAATCTGAAAAATCCTCAATTTGTCCCGTTTTTTCTTTGATTCTACATTGGTCATACACAGAAAGTGTTTTTTTGCGTCTTTATTAAAGAGATTTGCAGCCCTCGGCTGGCTCATCTCTCAACGAAGAAAGTGGTCGAAGCCCATAAAAAAGTTTTAGATGTTATGTTATTAGTGTTGCTTTTAAAATAATGCTATCTATGTCGTTTTGTATTTTTCATTGATCGACTTTTCTTAAGGCTTTAACAGTTAATGACAACAGGTCCGGGAGATACAGTCAATGATTTTTTCTGCTTATTCCAGAGGCATTAAAATTTGGCCAATTTCATCAGTGGATTGAACGGAATTATTGACTTGGTAGGCAAGTATTTCCTGAAAATCAGGTCACGCCTCAACGTTAATAAAATGAAGCGCAAGGACAGACATTCTAATTTTCAGATTAAGTTTATTTTCGATTATTCTTTTGGAATCTTCCGTAGTAGGTAATTATTTTTTTTCAAATCTGCTTTACCTTTTCGAAACATTAAGAATTATTCGAAATCTTTCTCAATAATTCTGAATATTTTGCAATCATCCACTATAAAAAAAACTGAACAAAATCAAGTTTAAAGCAGTTTCAAACCGACGGAAAATTTGGATGAATTAAAGGCTAGATTTTAGGCCCCACTTACTAGTTGGAAGGCTATTTCACACATCAGGGCTTGTCTGGAAATATTGCTCCCATGTGTGTGGACGAGATTTATTGGATTCCGTTATGAAAAATTAGAGATTCGGCCCGATTTAAAATACAATCTGGTGGAAATCTCCGAAAATCCGAGCTGTAAACCAGACTATAAATTGGCCAGGATTTTTTAACTTTTCGCGACGAAATTGCATGAGTTCCGCTTTTTTGAGAGCACATGGGAACAAAACCAGTGGACAATGTTCCCGAGGTGTGAGGCTACTTTTGGCGTCATTCAAATTAATTTCGATCAAAAAGGACTGTGAATTGATGATATTTGACCTTTATTCTCATGCCCCAACCAATGGAAATAATAAAAATAACATTTAATTAATGTTTTTCCTTGTTGAGATTCTTGTTATTATTATACTTATATTCATGAAAAATGGATTTGCTCGGGAAATCAATAATCCCACTGTATTGCTCTTTTCGCATTTGTCCTTCGACATTTTTTCTTAAAAATATTTTTTCTTAGCCCAAGCCGGCCTTAGGCAGGGTACTTCGACTATTTTTTGTTATTTTCAATTGTTCAGAATTGAAAAAGTTTTTGATGTTGGTCAATAATAAAATCCTTAATTCATGCCTAAAAGTAGATTAACATAAAATTTCAAAATTCCCTACTTTTTTAATTATTGAAAGATGCAAATTTTTTGGTTCTTTCGTGTTTTCATCCGCGTCCCTCTGAAGAGTGAAATATTTGTAGTTTAGTATTTTTCCACAACTAACTCAATACATACAATAGAAGGTTAGTGTGGTCATTTATTCACTCTAAAATATTTTTAATTTCTTACACGAAGAGTGAAAATTAAGCTCATAAATTTTGAAATTTCCACAGCTCTTGAATTTTATCACAAGGTTTTTTGTCATGTCCCGTTTTGCAAGCGCGTTTGTCCCGTTTTTTAACCGAATTGATCTGGTCTGCCTACACAGTAAAAACGACAAGATGTTCGTGTAACGTTTATATTATGTCCGATAATGTCTACCTTCGTCAGATAAAACTGTAAAGAAGTTCATTTTCTGCGATCTACGTGATTTTCCACGTAGCATGGACGTGTGGATTATTTTGAGTGTAGATAAACATTGTTTGATACTGACCGCACACAAAGCGAACGTGACTGAATGATCGTCCCATGTTACCAATTCTGAATCTTATCACCCGAAATCCCATGTCCGGGTGTTTCCTTCCATCTACTACCAACAATGTTGTCTCAGAAAAGAACACGTACTTCTCACCTGAACTGCAATTCTAACTCGCTTGCTTATTGGCTTATTGGCCTATATCAAGCGAAAAGTCCCGTTAGGAAATAGACGCCAGCAGCGAGCAACAAACGTAAAAAAGAAGAAGCCCTTCTCGAACGCGTTGATGATGATGACGCTTTGGCTGACAAAGAAGCGGGATACAAGACACTGGCTGATTGGCCGACCAATTGGGAAGCAGAGAAGGTTCAAAAGGTATAAAAGAAAAGTGCATTCGCTCGCAGAGCATTCAGTCTTTTTTATACCACCACTAGAAATTCGAGGTTATTTGAAAAGATCGTTTTCTTACTTTTTGGACTTTTGGACTTTGGAAGCAAACAGCCTTTTTCAAGGCTCTAAGAGTTAAAAATAATGTTCTCCTTCAGTCGCTATCGCATGGATTAGGAGGCCCTACATCCCCTGCTGGGCCAACTTGTGGCTTATTTCAGGCAGTCCTTCAGTGGGAAGGTTGCCACTGTCGAGACTAATATTCCGTGACCGGACAGATACTTCCTGAATTGTTTTTAATGATTCTTGTTCGAGGTAGATTTGATTTCTGTGTCGGTTTGATGGGAAAGATTTTGCCAAGGAATGGTATGCAACACCGATTATTTATCCAAAATAGTTGATGTGAGAAATTTGGACATATTATGTATCTTAAAGGCATGGTCAAGTCAAGTCCTACGTCCACTTAGCGGTTATGTCACAGACATTACCCACTGTTCGTTTTTATGTTTAATACATGTTGAGGCAAATATTGGCCAGTGCAACATTTCAGAACGAATCAACCATCAGCCCAAAACGTCAGGCGCATATGTTAACTATAGATAGTAGAATCTATAGATGAGCGAAAGCATGGCTGAGTCGATTTTTTTGCCCGTGCACACGCGCATATGACGTCACAGCCCTTAACGTTTTCATTGAAATCGTGACGTCATGCTCGTTTGGAGACACGTTTGACAGTTCGTTTGGAGACAGAGGATTTCCCGAATAGAATTATATTATTCAACTATTTTTCTAGTTATCGTTTTTTGGTCATAGAGAATTGTAATTTAATTATTAACGGAATCATAAAAAATATCGTACGATTATTACACCATGAACAATTTTTATGATTGCATTTATAATAATTTCATTTTGGACGATACACTGAATGGGTTGTTAAGTATCGTTACCATTCAAAAAGGTAAATTTTTCCATATATTTTTGACAAGCAATTTTACCAGATATCATTAGTTTATCATAATTTTGTTGTCATGAGATGATACGGATTATAATTGTATTCAACAAAGAAGATCAATAGAAAGATTTTGTCAATACAAATAAAGATTCCATGATTAATCCAAATTAAAAGGTGTTCAATAAACATTTAATTGTACGATAGCAGTATCACAATATGTATAATTCTATTTTACAAACTACGATACATGATATGATAGTTAAAGGACACTATGATTCCTGCTACGATTGCTATAGTTTTTATTTTCAGTTCATGATACAATAAATGAACACAAAACAAGTTTTAAATATATTTTATTCACCATCTTTTATAGTTATTCAATAGTTTTTCTGATCTATTCAAAAAGAACAACGAATTTTCTTTGAAACTCTGTTATCATCAATATCACTGGGTGATGTCTAAATTTCAGAAAAATCACTTTCAAACGATTTTTGTATGATGAGACGCTTTGCCCATATCAGTTACTCTTCGCATGTTTCGACGGGGCTGCATGTTCCTATAAAATAAGTCAAATTCAACAATGAATGACTGCAATAATAATTTAGAGGCTGCTGCATTAAATCAATTAATGGATTAAAATGCCCCTAAAACTTTTTTCTCAATATTTATCTGGGGCTTTGCTCTTTATTTTAATTTGGAATAATCTGGGATTTTGCTTTTAATTTTAATAATAGTTTGAGGCACTAAAAAGATGTTTTTTTTAAACTGACATTAAATGAATAAACTCGATTAAGCAATAAAAGGTCGATTGAAAGGGCATTATGGTTGGTTCTGCCGCCATGCGAAAAAAAAACTTGATAGTTTGTGCTAGGGGGATTATTGTATCCATAATGGTATGGCCAGTTGCAACACTGTTCAATTATTGGATCGATAGTAGGTCTTTTACATACATTAAAAAGAAAGTACATTATAGATTATTCTCACCTTTGAAAGCTTTTTTTGTTATTCGCAGTTGAATCTCCGAATTCATTGGTGTATACCTTGGTCCTTTAAGAAAATAAATATAAATACCTTCAATAAATATATAACCTTTTTTTCCTATAATTAAGTTTCCACTTACATGCATTTTGATCCTAATATTGTTTTGTTTTCGGCGAATGAACTTTTCACTTTTAGAATTCACATCGCCGCCGACTTTTAGAAAAAAGTTTCAATGGCGGTTGGTCCAAACCTGGGGAGTCCAAACACTGTTGTCGAAAGAATTGTCACTACTACACTGTAAAAGAAAACACT
Source organism: Armigeres subalbatus (assembly GCF_024139115.2). Taxonomy (NCBI): domain Eukaryota; kingdom Metazoa; phylum Arthropoda; class Insecta; order Diptera; family Culicidae; genus Armigeres; species Armigeres subalbatus. The sequence goes on from NC_085140.1 coordinate 122,338,595, forward strand.
TAATTTTTATGTTGGGAAATAGCTATCGAAATCATTTACGATAAGATACGTTTACAATAAAATTTTAGCAGGTAATTCTTACTACAGCATGTATGATCCGTTAAAAATTTTATACGATTGGGTCGTTATTTTTGTTAATCATATTAATGAACATGTATCATACAGTATATGAAAATTATAAGCCAAATGGAAAACTAAAAATACCAACTATTCGGCGTACAATTTATTTCTATTCGGGTTATCTTCGCTCATCTATAATTATATTCCACTATCTATAATGTTAACCATCGTTCCCTGAAATAAAATCGAATATCTGTTCTTCATTTTAGGACCCAATTCTTTTAGAAATTCCATAAGGCTTTAGAGATTTCCTTCGGGATTCCCTGAAGTATTTCGTTTGAAGTCCCTGGAGGATTCAACTCAAACAGCTCCCCCCCCATATTGCTTTATGTCATATTTGAATAGACCCTAATTTGTGGACTGACCCTGGGTGCTGCGGATAGAGCCGCTTTTCTGCTCTCAAGCAAGTGGAGGGATATTTTGAAATTAATCCCATAAGCAAAATTATTTTGCAGTTTCTTGGCTGTCAAACATTTCCCGCTCTTCGAATTTCTCTTTCCATGCTGCATGAAGGCGCACAAATGCGCAAGACTCTACATGACTTAACGATGGTTTACATACATTCCTGCTCCAATCAGCTGTTGAATTTCGGAAAATTTCGTAACGAGTGCTATTTAATTGCATTCCTATTAATATTCAACTCGAAATATAATGTGAAAATATTTGTTACAAAGAATACAAAACTCAATCTAAATTTATTTTTATTTTTTTCACAAATAATAACAATACTTCTCAATATTGGATCTGAAACGAACATAACCACAATCTTCAATGTTTGGCTCCGGCACAATAAAAAAGTTTGGCTTCAGTTTGACAACCAAATCGATTCTATTCGCACCACCCAGGACTGACCTCTGTGGTGGTTTTTTTTAAGCGTGCATTTGGGATATTTTTTTTTTCAATTTACATGCTCACTGGGCACCATATTCTGTCAGAAATTTCCTCCTTTATACAGCGCCAACTTTTTGAAAGGGCGAAACTGCTTTTATAAACAAGAGCTTCTCGCGTCACTGATGGGTTAATTTAAGCACACCCACGCAATCCAACACCACGGATGGAAACAGTGAATTCTCTTCTTTCATTAAATGGCACTGGATTCCGTGAGTGGGCGCAAATTAGCTTACCAGCGACGCGAGAAACTCTTGTTTACAAAAACAGTTTCGCTCTTTTGAAATATTGGGGCCGCTTTCTCTGATGTTTTTAAATTAATTTACCACCCATCCGTCAAGTGTTTCACTCCACGAGTTGTGTATACGGTTTGATGAACAAATTCTAATCAATATTAGTAGTTTTTCTGCATTTTGTCGCATAATTTATCGTCAAATCATAGAAAAATGAAGCTATTGACTTACAATTTCCTAACATCTAAGTGCATTCGCGGCGTGAAAGTTGGTTACCCTTTAAAATTGAACGTAAGTAACGAACTGGAACTGATTCGGAAGCAGCGTGCTGTTTGTTTTGAAAACAATATTGAATATTATTCCTCTAATACTATTTTTTCCGCAGATCGCTGAGAAAAAAATTGTTTCGTCGGATTTCAACTCGGAGTTCATCTCGCGGATGATCCCACGCTTGGATTGGGAAGCGATAAAATTGGCCGCTACTCACGTAAGTAACTTGCCATTACCCGCCAAGCTTTGTTGTCCACTCATAAGGGGAGACTGAGGAAATACGTCACCTTCGATTATACAAACAAATACAAATGAGGTTTTGGTTTTTGAAAGCGGATAATTTATGAAGAATCGAAAATGTCTAAGTTTGCTTCCCATTTACAACAGGTGGGTGCCGACCTGCCGGCCACCATTCCGGAGGATATTTCTTCGGACACCGAAACCCTACAGAAGCTGCACCACGTCCTGATGGAGGTAGACGTGGTCGAGGGTACATTGGAGTGTCCGGAAACAGGGCGGATTTTCCCCATAACGGACGGCATTCCCAACATGCTACTAAACGAGGACGAGGTCTAGGCTTTTGAATAAAGAAATAAGCGTAAGTTTATGATTGATTTTGGGTTTGAAATTGAATGACTTTATTGGAATCTTCTATTTAGAGTACATTATCGGTTCAATTACAGTACATATACGACTCTCTCTATTCCATTGTACAAATCGGTAACCATTAGTGAAATACCTTATTGTTTTGTCAAGTGCCTCGTTCTGCTAAGTATTTTCGGTTATCATATATTATAGGCTTCGGTTATAATTTGACTATTATGAGATTCTAGCTCGTTAAGACGGTGGACGCAATGGTGTAATTTTCTCCCGGTTCGATTGGTTTCTTCCAATGGGGACGTTGAACAATGATTATTTTCAGAGTTGCAGGCGCATACGAGGGAGATTTTTTTTTCACTTTTGGGACGATTTAGGTACATTTCGATCTTTCATATTTAGAATTGAAACGATTTCTGACATCTTGCTCGACGTTTGCAGAATTGTAGGGCGATTCGTTTCATGTCGGTTATTATCACATTTAATTCAACATTTTTTATCATGTAGTTCGATTGTTTTGGAATACGTTTGAATAGCATTTGCTTAAATACGATGATTACACTTGGTATATAGAATACCTACAGAAATCGCGCATTTTGTCCTAACAGATTATTGGTATGCTATTTGCGGCTAGATATTTGAATAGCTCTAATCATTGTCTAGATTAAATTGGTGAATTAAATCTATTGAAATAATCTGCTACCCAATTTCGATTTTTAACTTTGGAGGAAGGCATTTTTGTTTTTTTTTGTGTTTTTGAATAGTTGGACCTTGAGCAAAGCACTGCTAAATAGTTCTTTGAAGCTTGTTCATTGGAAGTGGTTGTTCATTGACAACTATTAGATTGCTGATCGTGTTTCATTGATCTTTGTTGTTGTTATGTTTCAACAGTGGGTGATTATTACGGAATGCTTCAAATTTTCCAAACAAATAATTATGATGATATGGAAATGCTAATATCATCTTCCAAACTTAGACGTACATGTTCATGATTAGGCTGACCATACGTACCGTATTTAACGGGACAGTCCCGTTTTTTAGACCTTTTTGTGCTGTCCCGTCGTAATCTAAAAAATACTCAATTTGTCCCGTTTTTCAGTGATTCTACATATATCATACATAGAAAGTGTTTTTTTTTGCGTCATTATTGGAGAGATTTACAGCCCTCGGCTGACTCATCTCTTACACGTAAAAAAATTTTATGTTGTTATTATCAATATTTCTAATACTTTTTTGCCAAAGCAGGCGCTTAATGACATGTATAAGAAAAAACTTATACATCGCATTAGTCACATACATTCGCAAACTTATACTTTTCATTTACTTATGAATGTTATTATAGCTTTTTGATATGGGATCATTCATTAGGTGGCATAATGAAGAGTATAAGTATTTTCGAATGGTTTTTTTGCCATAACATATAAGGTTAGTTTTTACGTGTACCAAAGAAAGTGGACTATATCCATAAAAAAGTGTGACATGTTCTGTTATTAGTGCTGTTTTTAAAAGAAGCTATCTATACCTTGATCTATACCGTTTTGTATTTTCCATTGATCGACTTTTCTTTAGGTTTTCAACAGTTAAGGTCACTCCTGACGGAAAATTTTCAAAGTGCTCACGTTTTCGGGGGCACACCACTCGATACAGAAGCAACGCACAACTGTCATTTTTGTTAATTTAGTTTTGCTGCGTCGCAGCATGCGTGAAAAAATAAAAATGACAGTTGTGCGTTGCTTCCGTATCAAGTGGTGTGCCTCCAAAAACGCGAGCACTTTGAAACTTGGATTCCGTCACGAGTGACCTTAATGATAACAGGTGCTTCTCCGGGAGATTTTTCATACAGTCTATGATTGTTTCTGCTTATTCCGCAGGCATTAAAATTTGGCCAATTTCATCAGTGAATTGAACGAAATTAGTAACTTGGTAGGCAAGTATTTCAGGACAGGTCACTCCTCAACGTCAATAATATAAAGCACGGGGACAATCATTCTAATTTTCAGATTAAGTTCATTTTCGATTATTCTTTTTGAATCTTCCGCAGAAGGTTCTTTAATTTTTTTTTAAATCTGCTTCACCACATATCGTTCAATCATTTGATTATTTCTGAATAATTCTGAATATTTCGAAATAATCCACTGTAAAAAAACGACGGCATGAAAAAAACAATGTTTGAATCAACTGAACAAAATCTAGTTTAAGGCAACTTCAAATCGAGGGAAAATTTGGTCAGATTAAAGCCTAGATTTAAGGTCCCCACGTACTTTAAAGCTAGTTTACACATTAGGAGCTTGTCTGCAAATTTCGCTCCATTTGTGTGGACGAGATTTATTGAATTCCGTCATTAAAAATTATAAATTCGGCCCGATTTAAAATTCAATCCGGCGGAAATCTCCGAGAGTCCGAGCTGTAAATCAGACTATAAATTGGTCAGGATTTTTTAACTTTTCGCGATGAAATTCTATGAGTTCCGCTTTTTTGGGATTACATTGGAACAAAATCAATGGACCAGATTCCCGAGGTGTGAGGCTACTTTAAGCGTCATATAAATCAATTTCGATCAAAAAAGACTGTGAATTGATTAGATTTGTTGAGTGATTGACTATTGTTAAATATCTAAATGTATGTCTAAGAGTAGATTAAAATAAAATTTCAAGATTCCCCTTTTTTTTAAATATTGTGTAATGCGTAATTTTCTGTTCCTTCGTGTTTTTGTCCGCGTCCCTTTGAAGAGTGAAATATTTATAGCTTAGTATTTTTTCACAATACAATAGAAGATTATGGTGGTGAATGATTCACTCTAATGTCGTTTTCGTTTTTGCGGTGTAGCTGCACCGGGTGTACACTTTCTGCACTGAACTTGTTCGTTTTTGGTTTTCGCTCTACACGTAAAAAAATTTAATGTTGTTTATTATTAATATTTCTAATACTTTTTTGCCAAAGCAGGCGCTTAATGACATGTATAAGAAAAAACTTATACATCGCATTAGTCACATACATTCGGAAACTTATACTTTTCATTAACTTATGAATGTTATTAGCTTTTTGATATGGGATCATTCATTAGGTGGCATAATGAAGAGTATAAGTATTTTCGAATGGTTTTTTGCCATAACATATAAGGTTATTTTTTTACGTGTACACTCAAACCCCAATGAGAATAGATAGAAGGTGAGGAAGAAGACCAAATGCAAGTGTATTAGTGGATGATGGAAAATGTAAACAGCAAATGGTGACGTACATATTTGCACGGCTTCTTATGGGAGCTTGTTCGAATGTAGTAGTGAAAGCTTTTTCGCCATACACGAAAGGCACGCACACAATATATGGATTTCCATACCTTAGTATTTATTTTCATTGCTCAAACCCCACTTTTTCGTGCACCGTACGGAAAGCGTACCACGCATAAAATCGAGAGTGTAGCTTGTTCGAATGGTGTTGTTCCTATAGATAGTGGAATATATAGATGAGCGAAGATAAATCCTCTGTCTCCAAACGAACTGTCAAACGTGTCTCCAAACGAGCATGACGTCACGATTTCAATGGAAACGTTAAGGGCTGTGACGTCATATGCGCGTGTGCACGGGCAAAAAAATCGACTCAACCATGCTTTCGCTCATCTATAGATTCTACTATCTATAGTTGTTCCCAATACAGTCCCATGTCACGTGCTTGTTGCTGTCAAATTCTGTTTTGTTTTGGCTTCGGTTTTGATGTGCCGAGTGTGCGCGAGTGCTCGTTGGAGATAATTTTTTTTTTAATAAAGTGGGAATGGTAATTGCGCGTTGTTTGAATTCTATTTATCTAATGCCAAATAAATAAAAATGTAGTTTTATGAATGTCATAAGAAAAGGATAATTAAAAACAGTGTAGGACATTTACTAATCGATTAGTTTATAAAAGTTAGGCGATGAACCAAGGTAAAAGAAAATGATTACGTTCAACCAGTTGTATTGTACTAATTCATGTTCCTGCTTTTTAATTGTATACTTTCGTTACCTTGACCATCGGTCTGAATATATGTATTATTAGTCATGAAATTATTCTAATAAACAAGTTTTTTTGTGGAACTTAAAAATAGTTTGAACCAATATCAGAACTTGTTCTTCGAACTATCTTTGGAAAAATCAACTAGCTTGAGGTGAAGTCATTCCATAAACTCTTTTGAATTACAAGTTTTTGGTATTTGCAAAGGATTTTCACAACATTTTCAGATTTTGAATATTCAGCTTTGATCTATTGAGATTTTGTTGTTTATTATTATCTTATAGAATCTAATGACTCAATAGCAATAATTACAGTTTTGCTTTGCCAGCTCACATTTTATTACATGGGCCTCGTTTTAGTTGAGCCTTTGCTGGTTAATCCATGCAATTGAAAACGTAGTTGAGCATATTTAGCATAATTGAACATAATTTGTCGATTGTAATGTTAAAGTCACAGTACATATGTTCAAATGGCTGCCAGGTCACCTCTTAAAAATAAAATTCAATAGATGAGGCGATGTGTTATAGCCTATTCAGATTACGCCATTAATCTTAATAAATATCGTGTTCAAGTGGAATTGAAAATTGAATGTATGTGGATGGGCATCAAGTTTTTCAAGTGATATCTGCTCGGGCAGTGTCCGGTTATTAGGCCAGTGAAGGTGCAAAGAGCTCTCTTGCTGAGCTCCAAGAGCTTTTCGGTTACTTTAACATTGGGAATTATAAATCTCTTTGATTGAGCACACTTTTCGGCAACCAACCAGTTGGTCATCAACCTTTGTGCTTCCCAGGATTTCAACTCCATTTTTATAGTACAGTATGATATACCGCAGAAAGGTTCTGGGCCAATAAACTGTGTGTTTGAACCTCGTTTTGCAAGCTCGTCTGCCTTTTCATTACCTTCAATGCCACAGTGTCCTGGAACCCAGTACAGATTTACGGAGTTCTCTTGGCACACTTTTCGCAATGAAAGAATGCAGTCCCAGACAAGTTTTGATGTACATTTATCAAGTTACTCTTTATCATAGGTATTTATTATAATAAATGGTTTAATTTTAAACGGCTATTAGCTCAATCAGCATATCACGAATGTACATGTATAACAAGATTAGTTTAGAATCGAGCTTTTTTAATTCGTTTAATAAATATATTTGCTAAGCAATATTTTATAAAACTGGAAAACTTTGGAAACCAATTTCATTTACATATAACTCATTCTGCTTTCTACTTAATTTGTGAATGCTAAGAAAAATGTATGTCTATTACGAAACGAAGATCGCCGCAATAATAGTTGTAATAGAATAACAATTTAAGGATCAGTGAAAACGTGTCCCTCAGAATCCAACATTCTTCTCAAAAACCTGAAATGACCCAAGAATTCCCAATGAAAATCCAAAAATGAATCTACTTGTAGTTTTGTATTGTGATTTATTGGAATATGCTTTTGCATGTTTAAATACTTCAATCAAAAACAAAGAAACTCTTACCCTATACTACTTATAATGAATTATTGACCGTGGAATTTTGCAATATTTAATTCGTTTTGAAATATCATGCATCGTTTTCATGATCTGTTAGACAGTGCGTACTGTCTGCCGTAATCTGAAAAAGTGACGTATACACCATTTTCCAAAAATGGTGTTAACGAGTTCTACTCATCGAACTGTTTAACAGAAAAATGGAAAACATGCATGTTGTAAAATGGCTGTTACGTCACTTTTCCAGATTACGGCAGCTGTGTTCAACTTTAGATAATTGAACCAATTAAACAGAAAGTAAAAGTAAAATGTCTATAAGAGTGACACTATTCATATAATTTCAATTGAAGCCCAACAAGAGAAATATTGGAATAAGATACATATTTTAAAGCAGGCAGCAAGAACAAAAACAAATATGACAGAAGCATGGAAGATGACTGATGTCACACATACTTTCGCAATCTTATTGGGACTGCACTGAAAATGTTCGTTTATGTGGTGCAAAAAGATGCACTTTCCGGTGTAGCTACACCACAAAAACGAAAACGACATAAGATATTTCTTATTTCTTACACGGAAAATGAGAATAAAGCCCACAAATTTTGAAATTTTTACAACTTTTTAATTTTATTCCAAGGTTTTTTGACATGTCCCCTTTTTGTAACCGCGTTTGTCCCGTTTTTTCACCGAAATCATCTGGTCAGCCTATTCATGATAGAATTATGAAAAAATATGACTAAAATGTGTTTTTTCTGTATTTTTCAGATTTTTGAGGGGCGTTTAGAACGTATAATTTAATGCATTTTGGTAGTTCAGAGTAACTTCTGTAAAAAAAACACTGTGCGTTTATTAAACTCCTAAATATTCACTCGATGTATTTCATTTGTACATAATTTAATAATAATTTACATTACCTAAATATTTTTTACAATGTAATTCAATTATTGTAATATGTGAAATCCCTCACTATTTCATAACGTTGGATATTTTTCAGCGCATGATGTGCCTATTTCCCAACTCGAATCGTCAAACGACGTCTTTGAGCACTTATACAACTAATTTGTTAAGAATTGAATCATTTGTTTGAGAAACTGCATAAATCCATTTAACACAATTTCGAGAAAACAACAAAAAACTGTTTTTGAACAAATTGGCACCGAATCTTTTGATTTCTTCGATGCAGATCAATAGTTTTTGGCAAAACTCAACACCTTGGGGCACTTCCTAACTAAAAACTAAAAACAGTACTCCACAATTGCTCTTCAAAGTGCGTGGACTTATGTAGTTTTTCAAACAAACAAAAAAAAATTTCATACATTTCAGAACGAAATTATTTTTTTCGTATTTTTTGCCAGAATACGTATTTTTGGACGAAGATTCAGAATATATAAAAATATCATTTTGGCCAAAAATGTTACATATGCAGTTCAATTAGCAAACATATGCACAAACGATTTAATTAACCTCAATTAGAAATAATTTTCAAAATACTAAGCAAACAAATATGTATTACTCTTGAGAGACGAGTCGGAACTTCGAATGAAGTCAGGATTTTTAACGAAATACAATTTTATTAAGCGTAACAGTACGGTGTTCAATGTAGGAATGATCGTCGAAATTATTTTTTCTAACAAGCTACTTGTATTGCTATGTAGCTCCCATACCAACATAACAGCGCTATAGCCGATTGATTATTGCGCCAACACCCCCTCTCAATCGGATAAGCCAACACCTTGGCACAGTTTCTTGAGGTGTGTGGCGTCCACCGGTTTGGTAAACAGATCCGCAAACTGGTCCTCGGTTTGCACATACTTCAATACTATTCGATCGTTCGCAATATGATCTCTAATAAAGTGATATCTTGATATCTATGTGCTTCGATCGTTTGTTTTCGCAATTGTTTGCCATGCCTATTGCTCCTTGGTTATCCTCGTTTATTGCGACTGGATCCGATGACCGCTTCAGCTGGAGGTCTTCCATCACTCCTGAAAGCCAGATAGCTTCTGAGACAGCAGAACAAAGGGACACGTATTCTGCTTCACTTGAAGATGTGGCAACTATCACCTGCTTCTTAGGCTCGATGCCCATGTTGCGTCTTTTCAACGCATCGTGCACACGGCGTTAAAAGAACGCATGTCTGCATCGGAAAAAAGCGGTAACGCAGCGCCTCCGCTCCGATGCCCAGTCGGCGTCAGCATATCCGACCAACGGTTCAGCTGAATCATCACGAACGTATTTCAGATGCTTCGCTTTCGTTCAATGCATGTATCGTAAACACGCTTGAGGCACTGCCTATCAGTTGTTGTTGGATTTTGTTGGTAACGAACGTCCCAAGAATCCGACGGGACAACACAGATCAGGTCTGGTGCACAGCATTTTGAACATAATTGTACCCAGAAGCTCGCGTTACGGTTCGCTTGGTTGCTTCACCATCTCGCGAAGCACGCAGACTCTTATCCATAGGCGTCTTGATAGGGTTACTATCCAGTTTTTCGATGTTCGCATCCTGGCAAAGTCTCATTGAATTTTTCGTCCGGTCGTACTCAAGCTTCATACCCAAAAAACGATTGACTTCTCCGCAGTCTATCATGGCAAACGTCTAATTTATTTCTTTCTTCAGTTTCTCTATCGTTTCCAGCTTTTTCCCAGCTATTAGCAAATTGTCCACATAGAGTATGATGTAGACTTCATCTCCTGGTTGTATACGTACATAGAGGCAATAATCATGTTGTGATCGCTGGAAACCCAAATTCAATAAACAGTCGTTGAACTTTTTGTTCCAGCACCTTGGAGATTGCTTCAATCCATACAGTGATTTGAACAAACGGTACACTGTATTTGGGAGGAGCTGCGACGCCACCCGGAATCACCATGTATAATTCTTCTTTCAGCTCTCCATGCAGGAACGCTGTCTTGACGTCCATTTGATGGCAGTGAAATCCTTGCTGAACACCAGCCGCGAGTACAGTCCTGATGCAACTGGAACTGGAGCAAACGTTTCCTTGAAATCAACGCCAGCCTTCTGCAAAAATCCTTTAACGACCAGCCTTGCTTTATACCGTGACCTGCCCTTATTCCGCGCATTGCCTAATACCGTGGATTTTATCCAAATTGATGAATATAGAGGTACTGTCTGTCATACACATCACATTATTTGGTGAAATGCACAACTATATATCAGAAAATGTTAGCAAATTATTATTGTGGGTATTTGTGACGTAAATTAGGCGCTAAAAAATAAATGGGAAAATGTATGGCTCGACCAGTCAAAATTTTCATCCGCTTAGCAAAACGCTTAAAATTATGATTATATTTATACAATATCTTGTAACCTAATTTTTTAATGATATTTACTTCCAATATCTCATTGAGCCCATTTTTACAGCTATAAAATATGAGCTGGATACTGGAATGGTGTTTAATATTCTTGTTTTTGCATTTTTATTGATCAAAACCATTGTCGCGGTATTAGGCCATCTTCTTCGCCAGTAGTGCCTAATACCGTGACTAGGCTATACCGTGAAGTTCATACTCAGAAAAATAAAACAAAACCCTCACATTGGATACATAGACCACTAGACAGTATCATATAGGTATTGAAACATTCATGTTAGATATCTACGGCATTTTATACGTAGGATTACTAGGGGAGCATCATTCAGATGAATTACACATTGCGATATGCATTATTCCAGTACATACTTCCCCAAAGAGAAACTTCTTTTGGAAGACTTAAAGATGATATACATCTAATGAACATACAGATAAAAGATATTTTAGTTACTAGATAAAGATTGTCGCTTCTGTTCCCTTTGTTCTGCTGTCCGAAACATGTGTGGTACATACCTGTCAAATCGTATGGATTTTCCTTCTTTGACATTTAGCTCCCCTATCTTCTCCAGCAAAAGATGTTCCGGACAGCGACGACAGCGACAATCTTTATCTAGTAACTGAAATATCTTTTATACAAATGGTCTTTATTGTGTCATTCAGCACATGCGAATACGATATCATTTATGCGATATTTACCACAGACAATAGACGTAAATATTTTTCCTGTACAGTTTCCATTAGAAATGTAGGTAGAGTATTTTTCATCTGAATACAAATCCTCCCATTGTCTTCAAATCTACTTAGACACTCGATTGGATATCACCTATCTAAAAGCTAAATTAATGTGAAGTAAATTATTTGAAAAATTAATAAACGCTTTTAAACCGTCAATATTGAGAAGTTGCTAACTTCCCAAGGAAATGATTATTTTTCCAGTATCTGTGTAAAACGGTAATTTTTTTATGACGTTTTTTAGTGTGACCTAATAATTTAACTGAAATTTGTATATGATTCGATTACTTACATATTTTATTGTAAATGTGGTCTTAAGTTCATCATTTGAGCTTGTTTAATAGGGCACGGTATTAGGCAATTTTCTGCGCGGTATTTGGAATCTTCTTCGAAATGTACGCGGTATTAGGCATATTCATAAGTCAAATGTCGAACACTATTTTCTTCATTTTTTTATGAGTTGAAGTACAAAACATATTTTTCCCTTCAAATGTATTTAATATTGATTAAAGCGACATAGTTTTCAAGGGTGATTGTTACAAATTGAATTTTTTATAGCGAATTTATTGTGGACCCGTCCTTAACCCCACGGTAATAGGGCATGTCACGGTACTTCGCTTTATTTCCGGTCGCATCGTCTTTCAGCCGGAACACCCATTTTGTCTTCAGAGGTTTCACTCCCTTGGGACAACTTGATAATCGCCAGACCTTGTTCTCCTCCATGGAACGTAATTCATCTCGTATGGCTGTCATCTATTTGGTCTGGTCAGGTCGTTCGGTTAGTTCATCATATTATTCGGGTACATCTGCGGATATCAATTCACCAGAAACAGCTCTATAACCGATAAAGTAATCGTATAACCTACCGGGGAGCCTGCGCTCCCGTCCGCTATGCCTCGACAACAATTCACTGAGAATTTCGTGTCTTTCTGTGGGCGAAGGGAGCGCGTTTTCTGGTTCATCAACATCATCAATTGACCCTTTATTTTGACTGATTTCAGATTCATTTTGGGCTTGATCATCCTGGGGGGCTAATTCGCCCTCTTGCTCGAAGGAAAGATGAACAGCCAATCAGCTTGATTCATCGAACTTGACGTCTCGAGCAATTGTAACTTTTCGAGTCACCGGGTCCAACACACGGTATCCATTGGGAGCATACCCAATCATTATCATCTCATTACTAGTGGCATCTAACATACGTCTTTTCTGCTTCGGGATCCAAACGAAACTCGTACAGCCCAACACACGAATTTTCTCAAGATCCGGTGTACGACCGAACCACATCTCAGCAGGGGTGACAACAGAAGGCAGCGCGCTTGTTGGACTTCGGTTCATCAAGTAAACGCACGCCAGAGCTGCTTCTGACCACAAACTTTCTCAATCAAGGTTCGGTTGAACCTCTCCGCTACACCATTTTGTTGGGGACTATAGACTTATATATAAGCAACCGTAGGCTCCAGCAGGATCCCATTTTTCTTGTAGTACTCCATTTGATTTGCAGAACAGTACTCCGTTCCTTGATCAACAATCATCCGCGATATAGACTTCCCGAACATGGCCGAAACATTCGTTTCGAATTCTTTGAATTTCTCGAACACGCCAGACTTTCTCTTCAACAAGTAAATCATGGAGACAGTAGTCATCGATGAAACTCACAAAGTATTTCTTAGTAGTAATTCTCGGTTCATTAAACGGTTTTCGGCATTGCTTAGCTTGTACGCAGGTGCAGGTGTTACAAAAATCGATCTAACTTGATTTTTCATTCATGCCTTTCAGCATACCTTTCCTGGCCATGATGTCCAATACATGTTTGCTAATATGCCCGAGTCGACGGTGCCACAAGTTTCCAATTCCTACCTCACTATGGTTTGCTTGGACTTCTTGAAACGACAGATCGAGTTGATGCAAATTACCACGGAGGTGTCCAGTGGCCAACAGCTTTCCGTCCTTCTTCAACACTGCTACGTTCACGAAAAAAAGGACATCCATACCTGCATTTGTCATTTTCTTGACCGACATTTTCAGATTTTCACGTAATTCAGGGACGTAAAGCGAGCTTTTGATGTTGAACGGTCAAATGTCAGACTAGTGAATACGGTCTTGTCGCATACCAAGTGGTCACTGCACCCGGAATCGAGCTTGAATACGATGCGTCCTGGCCTCTTCTCCGCAACATTGGAATTAGCCAAGAATCTCAAGGCACTATTCTTCGCTGGATTGGCTTCCCGTTGGTTATAATCTTTCTTCATATGTCCCCTGCGACCACATCGATGGCATCTTTGTCTTGATATGTCCTCGGCGACCAGCATCGATGGAATTTTGAGAACTTCTTTTTCGAGTCACTGGTAAAAGCTACAGACTAGTGTTCAACGGAATCACCTTGCTGATTGGATCGTTTGCTTTCCTCGGCCAACAGACGTTGCTTGACGTGATCCAAGTTTAATTCTTCTTCCGCTGCATTCTCCAAGGCCGTGACTAGAGGGTCAAAAGAGTCTGGCAACGTTAAAAATAGTTGCGATACCAGATCACTTGCAGCCAACGTCGCACCAGCGGTCTTCAATCTTCTTACCAGTCCGTCAAATACCAACAGATGTGTCCTCATATCGGCGCCTTCCTTCATCCTTAAACGAGCCAACTGCTTCCGAATGATTGATTGGCTCGCCACGGATTTCTTTTGCATATGTCGTCTCTAAGCTGGTCCACATATCCTTCGTGGTCGTCTTTTCTCGAACGATTTCGCTGCAATCCGGTCTTTTTCCTCGAACTTCGCTTTATCTTTTGCTGCCACCGGCGCCACTCCGGTCAAAACATCCGCAACGCCTTTCGCTTCTAAGTATACCTTCACTCGATAGGATAGCTCCAGTTCTGAAAATCTGCCCCACTTTCTCGCAATAACGGGATGTTGCAGGTCACGTCTTTCGCGGTGGTGCCGATAACCTCTTGAAAGCCGAGTCGGAACTCCTAATGAAGTCAGGATTTTTAACGGAATAAAAGTTTATTCAGCGAAACGTTCTTAACAGTACGGTGTTCAATGGAGGAATGAGCTACTTGTGTTGCTATGTAGCTCCCATAACAACGTAACACCGCTATATCAAGGATAACAATCAATTAACAGTATGTTCCATTGTGAATATTCTCTTAAGTGTGATGTATTAGAATAACATTTATTTTCTTAAGGAATTTTGTATATTAATTTTTGGTATTTTACTTCTTATGCACACCATGTTCATGACGCCCCACTCTACTGTCCATTCTTCCATAGCTGCAAACGAATTGGATGAGGAGTTAGCTCGCATTGGAGCATCACAAGACTAGTCCTGAGCCAGCTATTTCAATATCTAGGTGTTGGGTGAAGCGTTTGATTGGCTCTTGGGCTTCCACTCAACACAAACGGTATTGGACTAGTTTGGATTCATGTCGACAAACAAAATTATATATCTGCGAGCAATCTCCGGTAGTATCAAACTATTCAGCTAATCTGTCTGAACAGAATTGTAGTGTCTTAGTCAAGGCCTTGACAGGTCACTGTTGACTCAACTATCATATGGCAATTATTCAACGTGTGATGGTTGTGAATCCGTTTATGGAACTTTTTATCATCTAATAATGTAACTGCCCACTCTATGCAATTGCGTTTCCAAATATTTGGCAAACACTTTGGCACTGAAATTGACTTCAGAAACCTGAACGTTCAAAGTGTTCGGCAGTTCATAACCCGTTGTGGCAAGGAGCTATAAGCTCTTATACGCTTATGCGTTGTATGCCTTGTTCGAGGTACTTTTCCAAACTTTCCCTATGTTCTCCCATCCACATTCCTAAATGCATTAGCTGCGTTCGACGGTTGTTTATCAGCTGCGTCCGTATGTACTGCCGCAATCAGTTGAGTAGATGGCAGTAGTGGGCCAACGTATATCAATTCAAAAGTTTACACCGAAAAATTTCACCGAAATCTCAACAGCAGAACTGTTCGGTAAATAATTTAACTGATTTTCGATGATTTTGACAGTTGAACAATGGAAAAAACTACAAAAAATCTGTAATATAAATTACCGAACAGTTCTGCTGTTGAGATTTCGGTAAAATTTACCGAATACGGTGAAATGAGTTAAGTGTGTATGTCACCTAACGATACCACTTGGAAATGCTTGTTCAGACTACGGATAATCTCTTCATATTCTTCTTCTTTGTGGCAGGCAATCACCATGTCGTCAACGTAAACCACCAGATAAGAGTACTTCTTTCCATTTTGCCTAACGTACAAACATGGGTCATTCTTCGACTGTTGGAATTTCATCTGCTTTAAAATTTAGTCGAACTTCTTATTCCAGACATGACCGGCTTGTTTTAGCCCATACAATGACTTGCGTAATGAGCATACCTACTGTGTTTCGGTGTCCATCTTCATATCCAGGAGGCAGGCGCATAAAAATTGACTCCTTCATCAGGTCCCCGTTGAGGTAGGCGGTTTTTACATTAGCGTGTATGACCAACATTCCTCGATGTCTGGCAACCGTTAGCAGCACTCGAAAAGTTAATTGACGAACCACTGGTGCGAAAACTTTTTCATAGTCTGTTCCAAACTTTTGATAAAAGCCTTTTGCGACTGAGCGGGCTTTATACCTCGCAACGTTGCCGTCTTCGTCCAATTTGCGTACATAAATCCATTTGAAGCCAATAGCTTTCCGATCAGGTGGTAGATCCGCCAAATGCCATGTACCATTCTCATGCAATGATTTCATCTCATCTTCAATGGCTGCCTTCCATAGCTCTGCTTCGGGACTATTCATTTATTCGTCGTATGTTTTCGGCTCATCTTTCAACTTTCTTGCCATTCCTGTTGTTTCTCGGGAACGCAGAGGCGGCACACCTTTTGTGTTACGGGATGATCGTCTAACCGGCGTAGTTCGGTCGGAGTATGAATGCTTGAATCTATATTCGATAGCTTCTCCTCAACCATAGTATCATCGTTCATATCTTCTTCAGGTTCTGGAGCCGCATCAACAAGATCACCCAGAAAGTCGACATTGATCTGCTGGACGACTTCTGGTTCGTACTCTATGATTTCAGTATCCAACTTTTCCGAATGCTTGATGTCCTCATGATCCTCCATTTCTATAAAGTTCGCATCTCGGCTGATGGTTATTTTATCATTGGTACGATCTATGAACCGGACCGCTTTATGATTATCAACATACCCCACGAACGTCAGTTTCTCACCCTTAGGATCAAGCTTCGTGCGTTTCTCAGCTGGAACATAAACGTTAGCTGAGCATCCAAAAAAATGTAGTTTGCTAGCCCGGTTGTTTTTCGTACCATAATTCAAATGGTGTCTTTTCGATGAACCTTGATGGTAGGATGTTTTGAAGGTGTACAGCTGTATTGATGGCTTCGGCCCAGCAGCGATATTCAAGCTTCGCATCAATTAACATACATCAGGCCATTTTCCACCAACGTCCGATTTTTTTCTTTCCGCAACTCCGTTTTGTTGCGGGGAGTAACCTGCTGTATACTGTGGAACAATTCAATTGGCTCGATAAAATTGACCTGGACGCTTGGCCTTATATTCAGCGCCCTGATCTGTGTAGCGGCTAAAGTCGTCGATTATGGCTAAAAAATGTCTTGATCCGCCCGGTGTCACGGTATTCATGGGACCACAAATGTCGGTATGTAATAAGTCCAGGATCTTCATCGACTGTCGCTCCGTTTTCCACAGGAAAGGCTTCCGTGCAATCTTCCCTTCAGCACAACATACGCAGGTCCGGAAATTTTTTTGATAAATACGATCTTTGCCAATTCTTCACGGACAACCCGCTGGATTGCGTTCGGGTCCCGGTGCCCTAGCTTGCGATGCAAAAAATGAATGCAATCTTTTGTATGCTTTACAATCTTCATGCTTCGTTCGTGGCTAGTCTTCAGTTGGTACAGTCCACCTATCTTCTTTGCAACTACTGTTATAACGACTCCACATCTAGTCAAGCAGCCACGATTTTCTCAAATGTAACTTCCGTTCCCTTGTTGACGAGGTTCCCAACGGAAATCAAATAAGATTCCAAACCCGGAACATATAATATACATCGCATCTGTAACCGTCAGCTAGAGTGATGGTCACACCCGTGCTTTGCTGCAGTTCATCGAAAAATGTTCGGTTTGCAACACATATGCGAGGTGGCACCGGAGTCGACTATCCAAGTCTTCAACTGCTTCCGGTTGTGAGAAAGCAAATGGTGAGGTCTTCGCTACTTTCCCCTTTTGTTTGTGCTTCTGTGACACTCGTCCACCAGATGTGGCAGAACCTTCGCTCTTCTTCATTGGACAATCACGTTTCGTATAGGATGCTGATGCGTCGTTCTTCCACATCGAACAGTCACGCTTCATGTGGCCCGGTTTGCGACATTGATGCCAAAATTTATTTTTCTCGGAACCGATGCGTAGGATGGACTCACTTTGATGGGACTTCTCTATTCTCTTTTGTGCTTCATCCAGTAACTTGCTTTTTTTTAACAATTCCATGGTCAAGTCTTGTTCGCACGGCGTTGTGAGATGACTCTGGCATGCTATTTGGAACCATGATCACTTTCAGGTTCGCATCTAGTTCCTGACCCGCATTCGCCAGATTTGAGAATAGTTCTTCCATCCGAAACAAGTGGGGCTCCGTGTCACCGTTTGCGTCGTACTCTGCCCTGCAGAGGTTGTGGTTTGCTAAATCACAATAAGCGTCTCGAAGACCGTCGGAAAATGGGTTGTGGTGTTCTACGACGCGTCTCGAAGACCGTCGAAAAATGGTTTGTGGTTTGCTAAATCACAAGACGCGTACCGAAGACCGTCGGAAAATGGTTTGTGGTGGCGCGTCTGAAAGACCGTTTTACGTTTACGATCTAGACAATTTCAAAGTGCTGCGAGCATTGATTTTGATTAAAACAAATTTAGATTAGCCAGTTGGCGACGTACATAAGACTACCAGTTGAGCAATGATAAACGAAATCTGAGAGAAATGGAGAAATATTCAATGCTGTACTTTAAGAAACTTTTCGAAAAGCCAAATGTATTATCTAGAAATTTATCCTCGAATGAACTAACTTAGTAGCCATAGCGGGATTACCTGTAGGAGCAGCTATCTTGGAATTTGAAAAATTAATAAGGATGCCGGTAGTTCGAATTTATTATGCGTAAGATTAGTTTGGAGTTATTTTCTAGCAGCACTAATTGATGGCAAATGGTTGATGGTGTACTGTACGCGAAACTAAAAATTGGAATAAATGTACGGATTTGGATTTGATTTGGAATGGATTTGGATTGGCTTTGTATTTTATTTGGATTAGATTGGATTTGGTTTGGATTTGGATTGGAATTAGATTGGATTTAGATTTGGATTTGGATTGAGTTTGGATTGGATTGAGATTGGATTTGAATTAGATTTGAATTGAATTTGCATTGGATTTGATTTGGATTGAATCTGGATTAGCATGGATTCTCTTATCTTCAAGAATTATCGTGCTGTTTTACCCGTTTCTCTTCTACAGAAAGCCACAAAGTGGATATGTTGGTATAGTCGCCATGAAAAAAAAATCATGAGGCAGTTTTTCTGGTGGCCTGGCATGTCAGTATCTGTGGAAAAGTACGTGAAAGACAGTGAAGTATGCACGCAGTTGTTCAGAAAGAATCCACCCATCCCGTTGTCAAGCAGAGCGCCTCCGGAGGAACCCTGGGAGGTGCTACAGAAAGACTTTCTGAAAGTGCCAGGATTTGGAAGGGTTAATTTTTGGTAGTCGTTGACACGTACTCCAGATACTTAAATGTGGAATTTGTGGAATTTTTAAGCAATGGGGATGTCCGATAAGGCTTCAAAGCGACAATGGACCTCCGTTTCAAAGTGTAGGATTTACAAAGTACTGGTAAGATAAAGGGGTCAAACCAATGGCGCCGTGGAAAGGCAGAATCCAAGTATAATAAAAGCATTGACAGCTTCGAAGTTGGAAGGGTCTAACTGGCGTGACGCATTGGAACTGTATGTTCACCATCGTAACACTTTAGTTCCTCACTCTAGGTTGGGCAACCAAAGTATGAATCACGTTTTATCATTCGCGACCCACAGATTTGGGAACCCACACTCTGAATCATTGTTCTGGTATTAAAACCATGATGTTGAGTCAAGTTTATTTTGGTGTGCAGTTTTCAATTGAGTTAACCGGTTGCTCAATTGCAACCGATGTTCACCTTCGTCTCATTTAAATAACTTAGGAGAAAAACAAGCATCGCATCCTATGCTAGAAGTTTTTTTTTGCGTTTTTAATTAGAAAAGAAGGAAAATTAAAAAGAAGGAAGGTTATTTTTAAAATGCCTTCAGCGTGTGTTAATAGATTCACACATCAGCGTGTCAATCGGCGAGCAGCAAGCCACGGCGTGCACACGCATGCACGGAGAGTCCCTGTCATAATTTCGTTCCAATCATTTAGGGTCACATCAGGGTCACATCATTAGGGTCACATCAGTAGGTTAGGGGCTTTCTCTGATACGTGATACGTGTTCCATAAGTTCTCCTGGATTAGCAGCATCTCCACCTTGCACTTCCAAGTCTCGAATCCGCCGCTTCGGAGCTTCATGATACTGAATTTTCCATTTTTCATTTCAGTTTTGATTCTTTTATTCGCTTCTATAAAATTATTCATAGGCCCATGACCTATTGGATTGGAACTTTCGACTGTAGTTGACATCAAGAAGAATACACCACTAGGTGTTCAAATCTGCCAAATTCACTATTCAACCATCTTGGATTTTAGTATGGGAGAGCCAGCGAATTTGTTTTCGTTTTGCACCGGAAATGAATTTTTCACCCCCGCTTTCTTCTCTTCCATAAACTTGGCAGATTGGAGCACCTAGGGTATAAGGCTCAAACTTTAGTCTATTATGATGTGGTTGAGCACATTTATCGATTTAAATATTCATATATTGAAGATCTTACCGAAATTTTGCCACCAAACGGCTTTCTTACTTTTGGTTATTATGCTAAGTATTCAAAAACAACAATAATGGTTCAGAATCTATTATTTAATCCACCAAAAGTTTTGTGCGAAATGGACTATATTTTCGGTCAATTGTCCTAATCTGGTGCAAGATTTTTTTATGTACAGGTTATCCGACTTCTTCAGTAGATGGGAATAACCAGCGCGGGGGGAAAACATACATTTTCAGTGCAAAACGTAAACAAACGAGCATAAATTCCATACAAAAATCCAAGATGGCTGAGTTGGGGATATTGACAAGTCGGATAACCTGTACATAAAAAAAATATTGATCTGGTGTTGGATGCTTTTTCGGCCCATAAAATGTTATTCACTGTAAATCGTTTGTATAAGCCGTAGGGTAGGCAATTATAATGTGCTGATTCGAGTGAAAATCGTCAGCCAAATTTTGGCAAGACGTGTTCTAATATTGCTCAAAAAAATTTGGGTTAATTGTGTCACTATACTAATGAAAATAGTGAATTTAACATGAATCCTAAAATAGTGTGATTGTTATCCGTTCATCTAATTACGAAAATAGGTAAGTCCATTCCAAAACCTATTTTATTGGACAAAAGGAAAATCTTTTGCACTGCCTGCCTACTAAGTAGTTGCTAACAAACCGAGTCGAAGCAATTTTTCACGCAGATTTATTACGTTTATCAATTGAAAAAGTGCATGAATCTTGCGTATTATAAATAAAGTCGGCTTGATACACTTTTTCAAAGAAGCATTGATAAATATAAGTGATGGGATTCAGCTTTACAGTCTCAAAATTGTTCAAACAATAATGTTTTAACTGCCCGACGTTTCGGCTGTGTTTGGCAGCCTTCTTCTGGGGAAAATTAGTTTTACTGTTTTCGTTGTTTTGTTACACTGTAATCTTGTGTCGTGTTGTCATTCATGTTTTATATTTTGATTATCGTGGATTTTATCAAAAAATATTGTTTAATTTGTTCGCACTATCAATCACGGACCCTGTTTTGTTCATTTTGAACAGACAGTTAAACAGGGTCCGTGATTGATAGTGCAAATATACTGATAAAATCAATAAAATAAAACATGAATGTAACAATATTATCCCAGAATGTTATTGAACAATCATCACTATATTAACTGAATCGAACACCATAGAATTGATAAATATCTCTCTACAAAACGATATATTATTGTTGAATTATTGATTAATTTGCATGATGAGCCAGGCCAGTAGAAGCATAAGTAATAGAACACTTGTAACGCTGTAGTCATTCAAAATTATTTTGCCAATTTATGCTTCAGCAAGCATCAATTGGTCATAAATTATGCATCATGTTGCAGTGCATGTTTGGTTACATCACCAACATCGGTTTGACACTTGTAGTACCGGTACTTTGGCTGCTGGCAATATAGCGCTCAAGCTGTGCCATCCAGCAGCTCACTGAACAAAAGTGACCACCAGAAAGAAGAAGAAGAAGAAGAAGAAGTACTTTGGCTGCCAGGTCGAAGTAAATGTTAGTCACGCGAACAGCAACGGCATTAGCAATCTTATACTTTTGAATCAACTGCCAGGCCTAACATTACATCCCGTTACCCTACTAGTGTATTCATCTTGGTTGTAATGAAGCTTCTTTCTTGTTTAGTGGTCAGAAGCAGAATGAACACTTTATTCTAGAAGGCTTATGTATCTACATGTCAAAATTAAGCATTGCCTACTAGGCACTAAAAAGAATTGTGGTTGCCGCGTTGCTGCGCTCCATCATGACGGGATGCTATGTCTCGGAGTTTAGTAGAGTCGCTGCCTAGCTTCTATCAGGAAGGTCGTGGGATTCATACCATCACAAATATTGCCCTTCCGCTCGCTTTCAAATCGACTTCTATAAAACATTTTTGATGCCTGCCGTCAGTGGCGCCGGGAGTGGGTGGGACAGGTAGGACATGTCCCACGCATGAATTTTCCTGGGTGGGACAGTCAAAGCATTGTCCTACCCATGATTATGTTCAGAATATATGAAGTCATTTGATGGTAAAAATTTGTACGTTAGCAGAAGGTTATTTTAAAGTTAATCAGAGTCCAAATAATAAACATAGATGTTTTTGGGATCCTAAAGCAATAGACTGATTGTTTTTTAGGACCTCAGGCACTTTATAATCCATAAAGCGCTCAAAGATGTCTAATATTTATTTCTTAGACTCTAAACGTTTTACAGAGGTAGAATAGAAGTTGTTGAAATCCGCGAATATTTGTTTTAGAAGCTATAATAAAACACGATTATCAGAAGCCCATGGAAAAAGCTTTCTTCATACCTTAAAAGATCTATTAAAATTTGAAAAAAACAGAAACATACCGAAGTCCGCTTTAATCTGATCCGTAAGGGACTCTGAGCTCCCAAAACAGATTCTATGGCAATTATGCAATTTTTGTGTAGTTTGATTTGTATCGCTAGATCCATAACATTTCATTTTTTCAAATTTCTGTGACCCCTGACTTCTTCTTGAGGTTTGTAAAGAGATATTCGATAATCGATCATGGAAAAGCAATATTTGTCCTAAAATCGAGGAAATTTTCTCAAATAATATAAATATTCAGGTCGTAAGAACTATTCAAGCCCTGCTTTCATACAATAGTCTACCCAAGTAACATATTTAATTTAATAACGATCTCAAAATCATAATTTGCTCTTCATTACCTTCATAAACCAGCATAAAACCAAAATGTTAGTGGAGTAGGTTTGTAACACTTGCGAATTTATGCGAATCGCTTAATGCTACCGCAAATATCAGACTGTAGCCCAAGTCGGCATTTTCCACTTCTCGCTTAACTTTTCAAAAAGACCTAAGTAACATTTTTTTCATGAAATAATTTGAATAGCGCAATCAACAGAACGACGTGAGAGCTATTGATTACAGTATTCAAATTACGAGATTTGTCCTACCCACGACTCGGAACGTGGATGCGCCTCTGCCTGCCGTATTCTAACGGAACTATCAAGTCTATACTTTCGTCTTATAAAAGCGCTGTTACTTGAATAATTATCATACCATGAATAGAAACTGAATTGACTCGATAAATGGTTCGTTTCTATTCGGGTGGAACATTCACGGTAGATTAAAACCTGCCAAAGTCAACAAATTCTTAATATTTTTTTCAGTTTAAAAGCATTTTTACTCTTATTCCATATAGGTACCTCTCTCCTTCCCAAGCTCTGTTGGTTTGTTTGCGCAGCTAGGAATTTCTCTATGTATTATAGTTCCAGATACATGTATGCATATAATAGCAAACATCCAAGCGCGGGTAGAAAACATGGTAAAGCGAATAGCGCTACAGAATAAAGCCAAAATTGGCACTGCCTTCTAGAGAGTAAGTGATGTAAATAAAATGCGTAACCCCAAACTTCTGTAAATAAATAAGGTGTAGGATTAAGGATTTTTGCCAGTTGTCTGACTGAAAGTGTGTATACAAGAGTTAATTAAAATAATGTTCCAAACCAACAAATCCGAGTTTCGATTGCTGCATCAGTGCTACAGAGAAGTCCACAAACGGAGACCAATCTAATAGAGTCCACTTCGAGAATATTTCCACCTTTGTACTGGGTTGCACCAAGTGTCTAGTTTGAGTGGGATTTAACAGTTCCACAAGATAGCTACCATCCGCTCTGAAAAGAGCACTAAGTTCATGCGACGTAGTGTAAGGATTGGAAACCAATGACTTCCCCCAGGAGCCGGGCTAGCGCTCCAACAGAGGGCATGTTGATTCTTTAGTGGAACTTACAGAATTTCAAAACAATTTCTTGCACAATTCAAAAGAATTGCAGAAGACTTTTCTTTACAAATTTCTAAAAAGTTCCTTTGGGAACCTCAAAGGATTTACTGTGTAGGAATCACTGAAAATTTCAAGTGAAAGTTCTGTGGAATTTTTACATATCTTCCATTTGTTTTTGAGATTTATCTTGATAAATGGTTTGAATGACGAGTAACTCAGAAACGTTCGAACAAAATTTACGTGGCAATTAAAATTCACACATTCTGGTGAGTTTCAGATAAATCTTTCGCGTGAATTTAGGATATTTCCAAGAAGAAAGTCATAAGATTTTCCTGATGAAAATGTGTTTTTTTCTGGTAAAAACCGGAATTTCTATTTGTATCAAACGCATGAAAAAATATCGTAGCGTAGCGTCAGACCATCTGTAATTTTGAAATATAGGCATGAAAAAAAAATTGAAGCATCCGCATTTAATCACAAACACATTAGTATAGTATTGTTTTTTTACTACTGGCTATTTCTCGATGCCAAAGATTTTCCAATAAGCACATTCTTCTATTATGTGATCTACCATGAGTAACAATGTGCTCTGTAACTTCGTTATTGTATGTAGCTGTGTATCAACATTCTACCATTTCTCATATTTCCATTACATACCACCGTATTCCGTTATCTCATACTTTGGTTTCACTTACAATTAGCATATTTTTGTAGAAAAATAAACTTTGTCCTTAGGAAAAGATAAATCGTTTGTTATAAGTGCATTCAGTTATGTTTAGTATATCCGTAAGTAAGTCAATCAACATTTCCCTCTTTTATAATAGATAGGTACGATTCGTAAAAGTAGTATGAAAAGGTAAAGACAACTTCGATTTGATTCAAACACAATTATTGCACTCTTGAATCCCGGAGGGAATGGATACACGTAAAGTAAAATGATGTAAAACCCTACAACAACCATATTCCTAATAGTTTGAAAAATCCAAAACCACAGAAGAGGAAAGATTCGTGTGTTCAACTTCCGTGAAGGAATGTGTTCAGTGGTAGTACAGATAGCGCTTCGTGTGCCGAGGCGACTCCGAGCGACTACGGCGGAATCGTCCCTAGTTGCACTTGACGTCCGTCAGGGAGCAGTTGAGCTGGGCGTACATGCTGCCCTTGGCCAGACCGGCGACCGGACCCTTGCAAAGGTCCGCATTCGGGCCACGTGCTTTGTAGCTGCCACGTTCCAAACGGATCGACCGATCCGGACCCAGGGCCAACTTCTGGGAGCCCTTGGCCAGATCCGGGTTGGCACCGTTCCAGGTGACGTAGTCCGCGCTGGAAGAAAAAAGGTGAATCCAAACAATCAATAGAAAGCTTTGTGTGGTCAAAACAATGCGGTTACTCACAGTAGCAGATCGTCGTTCGGGCCCTTGAATAGTTTCGCATTGGGACCCTTGCTGGCGATCCGAGGAATGTTGCTGCTGGTTGTCATCTTTTCGGCGCTCTGTTGAGTGATCGATGGTGCATCCAGTTCGTCCTCGGACGAAGAGCTTCTAAAAATAGAATACCTAACATTACACCGAAAGGGGGCGATGCGTTTGCGACACCAAACCAACAGGTAATGCAGGGATTTTTTTTAGCAGAGGAGAGAAAAAAGAAACGAAATAGAGAACAAGAGCAGATCGAATCGAGAAAATGAGAATAAATATGGAGATTACCGGAGAAGATGAGAACAAACAGAACGAAAACGTAAGCGGGGTATCAGTTTATTGCATTTAACAAAAGAAAATTAAAATACGAAACAATTAGCATTCAGAGCCAGTTTATCTCATGTTTCATGAGTAGCTTTGTGAGATGAGACTAATTTGCGGTTAAAATCCGTATCATTGAATTTTCGTTTCAAAAAGTGTAAAGTGGTGTGCGAACACTGCGCAGCAGCTACAGTCATTTCACAGATATGAATCGCGACTGAGATCTCATCACGAGATTTACAAAAGCGTTATTTAATTTATTCCGCTACAATCTCAATACTCAAAACTCTCCATGGAGTCGCAAGAGAATAAATAATTTCTTTTTTCAAGTTCGTTACTATACTATTACATATTACAAAACAGTAACAGAAGGAACCAAATCCGTACAACTTAATAAATATTGCAAGTCTCTTATGTTATTCACTTAATTTGATCGATATTTTATTCTATCAAAAGATATTTCAAAACGTCAATAATAGTGCTGTTTTATTAGCAGCGTGAAGCTGCTCAAAGTATCTAAAAAAAATATTTAAGTTCTTTTACTGGAATGTCTTCAACTGTTAAGACGAGTTTAGTACTTTCCCTTTAATTCCACTGCGTTTTGTTATCTTTTCAGACACACATTTTGACCTCAACTGTGAGGCTGTCTTTAGTTTCTCGTACTTGACTCGACTTGAAGAAAACAATAGCTGCTTACACTATTTATACTACGCTAGGTACCTAATCTAATCTTATTTAAATAACTTAATTTTTTGTATAGGTAAATTAAGTAACCAAATAATTGGAATTAATTGGAAATTAGTATAAACAGTCAAAGCTTCTCCCATCCTGCTCGTTCCTTTTTGTCAACAAACCGAGCGGGAAGGGACTTACTTCAAGCTGCTCATTAGACAACACTAATGCCACCCGAAATCTGCAGTTTTTGTTGACAATAAATTCAATATCTGTTTCTTGAATTTTAAAGTGTAATGATCTAGGGTAAAAAGACCAATAGTGGACCCACTACTAGGAATTTTGCACTTGGAAAAATTCAACAAATCAATTTCGTGTGATAGCTAATAATAAGTTCTGCATCTCCCCTGCACGATACATATGAGGGGCTCAAATGCAAAGGAATGTAAGCGACAAAAACTTTGTTTTGAAAAAAATTGTTGCAAAGTTTTTCAATATTTTTTCGTTTTATTCAAAATGTATGGAAGTTTAAAAAAATACTAATATTCTGTGATTTTTCACATTTTTTATAAACAACGTAAAAATTATATCAATATATTGCAGCAAAGCTCTAAAACTAAAAGCATTTTTCGCTATAGTCAACTCAAGTTTGACCATGCCCAAGTAACCATTAGCACTATATTACGGCAAACCGCCATATAGGGCCACTATGCGGCTATTTAAAAACTTATAAGTAGCACTATATGGCCGATTTGGCGGAATATAGTGCTTATTGGTTACTTGGGTGCGGGTGGTGTCAACTTACACCCCTCTGCATCTAACCCCCTCATATACAGAACACTCAATTCACGACGTTATTCGTTGAAATTGACATTTGAAAGTCCGACTGAATTTGTCTTATAGTAGACCCCCTTTGGGGTTTATAATAATAGGGAATTGCTTCCCTATAGTCGACATTGCAATTGATTTTCATGTCCCGTTCGGAATTTTCTTCTTCCCTATTATGAACCCTCCCAAAATATTCCCATAATGGACACTCTCGTGTTTATTTTTACAAAATTGTAAAAAATCATCAATTTCCACATTCCATGGTATTGAAAATGGATGTTATCAAATCATTAGAATGATGTTCAAAAAGACCGAATCGTGCTGCTTTAAAGATCAATAATTGATATAAAATTGCTTTTCTCCCGCCTTTTCCAATTGTTAGTATCGCACCTTATTATCCGTGACGCATAAACGACTTTACCTCAATTATTTTTAAAACCTGTTCAATAAGTGGCCCTTCGCAGTTGATTCATCCCTGTGGAATGTCTGGTCATAGTTTGTTTTGCACTCTAGCGAAATCGAATATTCTATAATAGGGGGAATGACGGCTTTGGCAGGTTTTGATCTATTATTGGCAGGGGGGTTTTTTATGATTGACTAGGCACAAATTTGGCCTAAACATTCTTTGCATATCAAAGAATATTGTGGCCAAATTTCATAAAATTTGGTCGACAAAAACCCCCCTGCCAATAATAGAACAAAACCTGCCAAAGCCGTCTTTCCCCCTATGTATATCGCAAAAATGTTTGAACTGTGCAACAAAAAAACTTAAGATACAGAACCCTAATGAAACTTTGTAATATGATAGGGGAACGGTTCGCCACTTCATCTCATAGCTCCTATTTCCATCTCATCAAAAACAAAGCAATGGAACGGAATCTGGTTTGTTTATTATTTTTGTGATTTTTTTCAGCAGTGAGCACGCATGTTGACAAAAAGAAGCGACGAATTTGGTGCAGTATTTCTTTGTTTAGCGATGAGATGGATATATGTACAGTGAGATGGAGATCGGAACAGTTCACCTAGTTACAAAAACTAATGTTTAAGCGGTGCTAAAGCGTATGTGCTTTCGATTACTGATGTAAGTGTACTAAATGAATAATTTTCGAGGTAATAATTTCCTTATCAGAATTGCTTTATCGAAGGCGGGCTTATCGAGCCGAAGATAACCGAGAAATTATTTGCTATTTCACATCATCGTTAATTTTTTAGGTTGTCGTACTTTTATCTATAGAAGTTTTGGGATATTGATCCAATTCTTCAATTCGGCTACCCTTCGTGATTTGGGCGTACATGATTTTGTACATACTGACCCCGAATTTTTGAAGGTACTAGTCGAAACATTGCATGCATCGCTTTCAAACCACTAATAAGAGCAAACTAAATGCAGTAGATAATCTTTTCCCCTTTCCTTATCACAAGGGTCGTTCCAATACTTCAAAATATCGATATTTGATTAAATACCATAATCTAATCAAAGTATCAATAGCACCGATGTATTGAAACGAAAATATCGTTATATCGGAAAATCATATGATATTCCAGGTGGTGGCTGGCCCAATTATTACTTCCGGTCTTTTACTATACTTAGGCTGTGAACCATTCCAGCGATTCATTTAACTTTTAGTTAAAATTTGACAGTTCGATGGTTATTTCTCGATGATTAAAAATAAGCCTGCTCCGGAGCATGGTTAGATTTGACAGTTCGATAGTTAAACTTTGTTCGCGAGAAAATTGGCGCCAAATCTATTTTGTTCAAAATAACTATCAATATGTCAAAACTCAAACGGGTCGGCCTCGGGGTAAAATTTCAACTACGATGGGAAAATAACTTGTAATTTGTTGATTAGTTAGTAAATTTAAATATTCCCGTGGATTAGAAAAGCAAATGCATTAATTTATATTTTATGGCAACATATCACAACGAAACGGGACCCTTCGGAGCCTTAAGTAAGATCTCGGTCCGGTTGCATCTAAGGAAGGAGATCTTAGTGCAGTGCACACCGGACGTGTTGCTCGGTAGACGTATCGCTCAGCGGTATTTAAATACAACGCAGATAGGCTGTGGTCAGAGGGTGCGTTGATATTATATGATTACAAGATTACAAGATCGGAAAATCATATGATATTTCAGAAATGAGAATATTTAGATTATTTTCGTTGTAGTATTCAATTACTATTGTATTACCGTATTACCCCTTACAATAATAAATAGAAATGCGTGGAAATGCATTTATTTCTATTACTTATTCCAATCTGCTTTTAGAGTGTGCCAGTCCGGCGACGGTGACGGCGTTCTTCGTAGTTTTAACCAGTAGCGGCGGTGTTTTTCGGCATGATCTCGAGCAAAGGCAAATAACTGAAATGATATCAAGCTGGTAACACGCTAAGTTATCCTTATTATCAATTCAATAGCAAATTTTCAAAACGACTTATCTGCTTTTGTAAACAAAGATTCAAACTGAGAGCAATTTCACGCAAACCAATACCATCAACGTGTAGGTGAAAACCTCTGCTACCCGTGGATGGTGCTGGTTTGCGTGGGAGTGCTCTCAAATTCGTCAAATCGACGTTTGAATCTAAGTTTTCAAAAGTAGATAAGTCGTTTTGAAAATTTGGTATTGAATTATCATTTTGATATTTCGCTATCAATCATGTGATAAACTAGTAAATGAATAATAACAAATTTTATTATCAATACAAGTTTGCCACTTTCTTTAAAACTTTGCGTCGTTCAGATCTCGTGCTAAACATTCTATTCTTTCAAACGAACTTACTTATGGGAATAAACTTTGTAAGGGACATCGTCTCAATATGTTCAACACGCGGTAAAACTCTACCAAACAAAAACTGCAAATCTTTCCACAATCAGATTTACCATACAGATTAGGATTAAGATTAATTCAGCTATCCATTCTCACCATAATGGCGGATGCTATAAATAGTGTGGCTGAACTGAAAATTTTCGTCTAAGCAGATGATATGATATCTACTGATTTGTTTATTTCTCTGTCAAGAAAGTAATTTGCGCAAGAGTTCAAGTTTTCTTATTTGTTGCTTATTAACTTTACTTTCATTTCAGGTGTTGTTTAATAATGAAGAATGTATCTGAGAACCATACGTTGTGGTCGAATTAGTAGGGGAAGATGGTCGGTTGCCGGCACTGGTCGGTTGTCGGCACCCCGTCGTAACTTTTGACAGAAAACAGATCTGGTCATTTTGACATTTGCCATATGTGTGTTATGTAAGCACGATCTTGTTGTGCCCATTTACGAAGCATATAGAAACTTTTGTTTCGTATTACAAAGAAAACATTTTGCTTGTCAAGTGAAAACCCACTTCAAAGTTTATTTTTAGTCATTTGCTTAGCGCTATAAACCGTAGTAAAACGATCGAAATGGTAAGCGCATTACGTATTTACAAAGCAAATCAACTCTATTTTGTAATTCAATATTGAATGCAAAAATGTGTATAATGTACTTAAATGTAATAAATTTCATTGCTATTGACACAATAAATCCTGATCTTTCCACTCCTTTTTGAATAAGTACCCGAGAATTGGTAATATTTTTTTCCCAATAGATGAAATGGTCGGGGTTCTGCCAAAACACACCAAGCGCCAACAAAAAATCACCTATTTTTCTGCCCAAGCTTTCGTTTAGTGGATTTAATTGATCGCAAATCGTATCGAACATCCCCCAACCTCATAACTGAGGACATCATTCATCAAATATACGTATGCATTGATGTGAAATGATTCCCGTTTTCCTTGTGCGAACAAAATTTTACAAGACAGTTAAAAAGCCGCTTGGTGCGGTTTGGCTGAACCCCGACCAAATAAAACAAATCTCTCCACTAGTTATTAGCTTATGCCTAGGGTAAAATGCCCAATAGTGGACACCCTAGTAGCGAAATTTTGCTCTTCCTGTAGGAGGAGGAGTAAAATTTTTCAACATATAATTTTCTGCTTGATATCTAATAACAAGTTCTGCATCTCCTTTTCACGATGCATATATCAAACATTCAAATATACGACGTTATTCGTTAAAATTAACATTTTAAAGTCTGACTGAATTCGCCCTATAGTAGACCCCCTGGGGTCCATAATAGGAAATTGCTTCCCTATACTCGACACTTCATTTGATTTTCATGTTTCGTTTCGGGACGTTCTTCTTCCCTATCATAGACCCCCTAAAATATTCCTATAGTGGACACTCTCGTGTTTATTTTTTACTAGCAGACCCGACGAACTTTGTTTCGTCTAAAATTGATTAATTTTCTGATTAGTTCTCGAGATATGCAGAAATTTCTGGTTCATTTGTATGGGAGCCCCCCTTTCCAAAAGGGGAGGGGTCTCGAGCCATCTTAAGAACCTTCCCCGGCCCCAAAAACATCTGCATACAAATTTTCACGCCGATCAGTTTAGTAGTTTACGATTCTATAAGGTTCAGACATACAGAAATTCATTTTTATGTATACAGAAGAGAAGATTATAGAATTGTAAAAAAATATCTAATTTTACTTCCCATTTCCAATGCATGTAATCAAATCATAGAACTGTAAGGTAGGTTCTCCCGATGGAATTTCATAGCAAAACGTTTACATTGTGCTGTAAATTATGCAAAAATCACTGGAGGGTCCACTATTGGTTGGGGGTCCACTATTGGGCACATTACCCTATATGCTTCCATTGGTATGCAAATATCACCACATTGTGCGATTGGACGAAAGATACGGACCAAAAGTAAAAGGGTGCTGACAATCGACCATCTTCCCCTACTTAACATGGCCTTGCAACTCGCGGAACATATGATCCAAGGGCATGTGCTCATTCAGGAATGGTGAATACTCTTGACTGTAGGGATTGAGACGGGTATTGATAATATAAATATAAACAGAATAAGAGGGCATATACATTGGACACGAGTGCCAGATGTGTGAGTGACAGATGAGCGGAGTCAGCTTCAGTTTTGTGATGTATTTCGCGGGAAGCAGTAGTGCTTCGGAGCTGCTGCGGATCGAGCAGCAGCTGGAGACGGCTGATTCGGATGCAGCCGTCTCCTGAGGACACGACACTGACTAACCTCCTCCTTTGCAGGACAACGTCTATATATAAAAATGAGTTTGTATTTGCTTTGAGGCAATACAATTCACGAACGGCAATATAATTCGTATTGGGGAAGCGGAAAATTTATCTAGGCATGTTGGATAATCAAGAAATTGCAACGAACTGGGGCCTGTAGCATAATCAAAAATTTACTAATAATATTAGTAGAGTTGCTTGTACCTTGTATTTTTCTGTTGCATAATGAATCTACAAGTATTAATATTACAAGTAAACCGCTCTAATAATATTAGTGGAGTTTACAAGTAACTGTTTCATAAAGAAAATACAAGTAGAAATTATTAGCGTTGGCTTGTAGTTTCTTTTACAAGTATGAATGGTGCTGTAATTTAATTTACAAGTAGCATTTATTTTATTATTTTAGCTGTGCAAAGTAATTATGCATCGTTTAATTGTTTTTAACGACTTAACAGAGAAAGAAACTATTATTCTAGATGCTTCAAATAACCATATAATGAAACACTGTGAACTAAGAATAAATTTCTCGTTCCCATATAACACTGAGAATTATGAAAATTTTCAAATGACTTTGGATATAGTAGAAGTACTTTAAGTGCTGACATCAAGTATTCAAATGGTGGAGCGCTAAAGATCATTAGCAATTATGCAGTACACAGAAACCCAAAACTACTCAAAAGTGGGTTGTACTTTGAACCAATAACCCAATTTTGAGTAAAATTAGTTTCCTAACACTTAGTAGTTTAACTTAATCCACTTAAAACATATTAACCAAAGCTGAGTTTAGTTTACCAAAGTTGACTTTATTCATCTCAAAATTGAGAATATATTAATTAACTGAAATTTGTATTATTGTATTATTGTATTATTATACTAAACAATCTCGTTGAAGACCATGCATTTTGCTTTATGTTTGACAACAATCATGGTAAAGAAAGAAAAAACGGAAAAATTACCTAAATTCTGAGTAGAATTCATTACGATATTTTCATCAGTTAATATTTTGAACTAAAAAAGAAATCGTCCAAATTTCCTGTTGGGTATTATAATCACTGCGACCATTTGTTAGATCTATTGTGATATTCGCGTAACTTACAAATCTCGCTTAACTTTTCAAGAGGACCTAAGTAACATTTTT
Source organism: Armigeres subalbatus (assembly GCF_024139115.2). Classification (NCBI taxonomy): domain Eukaryota; kingdom Metazoa; phylum Arthropoda; class Insecta; order Diptera; family Culicidae; genus Armigeres; species Armigeres subalbatus. Next base: position 122,372,427 of record NC_085140.1, read on the forward strand.
TTCATGAATTAATTTGAATAGCGCAATCAACAAAACAATATGAAAGCTTTGGATTGCAGTACTCAAATTAATTCATGAAAAAAAAATTACTTAGGTCCTTTTGAAAAGTTAAGCGAGAAATCGCCTTAATTAAAACTTAAGTCAATCTCAAAGACCACGTAAAAAAAAAGATATTTTAGTTACTAGATAAAGATTGTCGCTTCGGTTCCCTTTGTTCTGCTGTTAGAAACATGTGTGGTACATACCTGTCAAATCGTATGGATTTTTCTTCTTTGACATTTAGCTCCCCTATCCTCGCCAGCAAAAGATGTTCCGGACAGCGACGACAGCGACAATCTTTATCTAGTAACTAAAATATCTTTTCGTAAAAACGACTCCAGTGTGCATTACATTGGCTTGGTTAAAAATGCCAATACCACGAAGCCGGCTTAAACCGCGGAATCAATAAATTTACAGAGAGTGTTCCGTGCATACCTATCGCAGTCAAAATATATATTCTATCCACAAATTTGCAAACAAACGTAAACAAATCGTCTACCTCCGCATTGACAGTGAACTGTCGGATGAATTTTGATAGGTAAATGAACCTGACGGACTTGTAATGTCAACCTTACTAATAACACAAGTACTAATATTATTAGTTGGCAAAACATTATTATACGACGCAAATTACAAGTACTTGTAATTTGTTGACTTGTAACTTGTAACTTGTAGCTAATATTATTAGTCGGATTATGCTACAGGTCCCTGCTGGTGTGATGTGGAAAGAACAATCATGCTCGCAATGAAGTCGATCTTAAGTGCGGCGCTGTCAAACTTCCTGTGGTATATAAGATTTGTTATCCTTCCTTCAGATCGTAATATTATATATATGAGTCGATAGTTAAAGGACGGTCGACTAATTCAAATAATGAAATGTGGAATAAAAAATGATTTGGAAAGCGTACTGCCATCACAGTAATTCATAAAACAATTTTTAGTTAAAAAATTTGCTTCCAAAAGTCAACACCCAAGCAAAGATTTTATCGACCAAAATAGTTAAATCATCTTTGCCGACTTTATTACACATTAAAAAAAAATGTTGGCACTCACTGGGATTCGAACAGGAACCAGCTGAATTATTAGTCAACATAACAAATCGGAAATCAATTTGGATAAATACAGTTCATCGTCCTTTTATTGGATACTTTTTTTCAGGTTGTTGACCAATTAAAAGAAATATAAATATTAGGCAATCGTTCCCGATCTTGCTCAGGTTAGTTTTTTTCTCTAATTGTCAATCATTATGTTGCTAACAGCGCCATACTGTAAATCGATTCGGTTCTAGGTTTTATTCAAACTAAACCACAACTTTGTATTTCGCAGTGAAACGTTCCTTGTTTTCATATGTATGTATGTATGTATGTATGTAGTAAGCCACCATCCTGGCTAGAGTCTTGCTCTGCATGCGGTTCCACTTGACAGTAAGGTCAAATTTCATTATCATTTTGAATTCAACAAAATGCTGTATGAAGGGCCAAAAATGGGGGTGGTGGACCTGTAAGCAGAGACACTTACACGAAACCCACGGGGAAATGAAACGTTCCTTGTTTTCATATGCATATATAAACACTGTTGATCCCGCATGGAGGTTTGACTGCTGATGATCTTGCTCGGGTTTGTATTTTGCGTTCAAACCTAGGTTCAAACTGTCAATAGTTGAGCACATTGCTAGATCGACTGAAGAGTACGAACATGATTGTTTTCTCCACAACACACCAGATCGATGCAATTTCTTGATTTTCCGACATTCCCAGTTAAATATTCCACATCCCCATATACATATAAACATTGCGGATCCCAAGATGAATTATTTTGCGGTTAGTCAAGAGTATTCACCGTTCTTGAATGAGCACATGTCCTTGGATCATATGTTCCGGGAGCTGCAAGGCCATTTTAAGTACTCATTAAACTACATTGGTTCTCTGATACATATTTCATTATTCAACGACGCCTGAAATGGAAGTAAAGTTAATAAGCATAGTATAAAACAAATAAGAAAATTTCAACTTTTGTTGACAGAGAAATAAACAAATCAATAGGGGTCATTCCACACCAAGTGACCGAGCACGTGCAATTAACCTATTTAAAAATAATGAAAAATACCTAGCACATATTAATTTTGGTCCATTATTTTAAATAACCATATGACCATGGTGAAAATGGCCAGAAAATCCTCCCTGTTTTTGGAAATTCTTAAAAACACGCTATTTTCAAATATCGATATCTCAGCCTTCGATAAAGCTACAAGAAACTTTAATACCAGTTTTCCGCTTAAAATTTAATGAAGTTTTTAGAAAAAAAATGCTTTAAATGCTGAGCAGTGTTGCCAACTATATTATTTTCTCACAAAATAATAAAAAAACATTTTTTTTTCCAAAATACGTATATTTTTTCTTCGATTTCTCAACGGATTCGAGCTTAACAGACTGTTTTCCAGTCGGAAACACTTATCGACACAAAGTAAAATGCTCCGTTGCTGAGATATGCCAGTTTTAGTAAATCTTATTTGCAGTTTACCGCAGTGAAACCAACACAAGCAAGCCATGAAAATCCAATGACGCCGTTGTTTCTAACACGAGCTGCATCCCAGCACACTACGTCAACAACAAATATCCATGGAAACGATAGTTACAAGCAAGTGTAATAACGTCAGTTTGAACGCTGGTGTATTTTAAAGTGGAAAGTACTTCCACAGACAAACAGACGTAACAGCTAGAACAACTTTTTGAAAAATTCATCACCCAATTACTTTATCACCATCTCGCGTGCACGTTGCACGAAATGTTATTTAGTACAACATCGTCAACAGAAGGCGCTAGTGTGAGATGTCAAATATAAAGGAAAACGATGCGCGCGCCTCTGTGTGTGAAACTCGCAAGCAGCTGACTTTAAAACGACCGTTGAGTTGATGGACGATGGGAATTTCATTGTTGTTACGTCTGTTTGTCTGTGGTACTTCTGAAAAATGGTTTGTTCTATTGGAAATTTGTTGAAGAAAAAGTGTTCAATAAACAATCGGCCCCGAACATCTAAGCAGTTCGCTTCTCGAGAATGGCATTTAATTAAGCTTCGCTTCGGTGTATCGGAATTGAAATGTGTTTGTGATAGTCATGCAACCGAATATGAAAAGTTCAAGACAAAGTGGAAACCTTCAGCTACCTATTGATTGTGTTAGTTTGCGAGAGCTATTAGATTCGTCAAATCGTCGTTTGAATCTTTGCTTACAAAAGCAGATAAGTCGTTTTGAAAATTTTGTCTTGAGTTGTACAGCTCAACGCCAGTGTTGCAATCCGTTAAGGTGGTTATACAACAAAGCCACAAATCGGCCATCTTGGAAACCACGTGCTTTTTCTAGTGATTTTTCAAGAGCACGGATTGAGAGAACCACAACGCCCACGGGGATGAAACATCCGTAGATGGTTTGCTTACTCATGCTCAACAATCGACTTTAATTTCAGCATTGTTCGAAAATTATTACGCTCGATTTGAACTTTTGATATTAGAACTATAAAACCGTGTGGTGAATTTGAAATTCACCACATGGCGATTGTATAATCACCTTAAATTTACATGCAGCCATTCGTCGGAAAAGTTTAAAACTCATTTCTTCCCGGTTTCATGATGACTACAACAAGTACTTACCGGGGGTAATTGAAGGACGTAAGATATGCCTACAATGTCACCTTGCAGTGCGAAACATGAATTTTACCCAGTTGCGTACACCAGCAGGTAAATTAAAAATGTATTGGCGATATAAGGGTAAGGAAAAAGCATATTTTGAAATCCCAGCAATCGAAGCTCAAGTTGACGAGTTGGACGGGGATATTATTGACGCAGTTAAGATTATTCTATAGAACATTGAATTAAATATTGTAAATATGTGGCTGTTCTTTAGCTCTTGGGAAATCAATTTTTGGACAATTTTTAATGTTATTCTTTGATTAATTTCGCGTAGTAATGGGTAGATCACATGGATAGTTCGGATAAATGTGAGCGTGAGGACAATTCCAACGAAGAGCTCAAAAGCCTTAATGAAACGCTGGATAGTCTCAATTTGTCACCAGTTCGGAAGTACAATATGGTTCGGGCCAAAAAATATGCGACAGAGAAACTCATTTGGGTTTCAGCGGCGTTGAAAACAGCTTTGCGTAGCAGAAGAAGCATATGAAAGTGGGGGGAAAGAAATGATCGATCAACTGAAAGATAAATTCAAGTCGTGCATTCAATCATCAGAGAAGGTTTTGGTTTTGTCAGCACTTCCGAAATCGTGGACTGTACGAAAAATTCAAGGTTAGGATTGTAAGGTACTGTCCATGAGCCACGGGAAGGTAAATTGATATACTAAGGCTTAGCATGGGCTCTCAAACTGTGGGTCGCGACCCCCCAGGGGAGTCACGTGATAATCATTAATGTGCCGTGAAAGAAATTTCTTGATTCATACTTGAGTCCCTTTTTCGTCTTAAAAATGTATACCAGCTTTTAGATTTGAGTCTTATAAGTAATGATTAGATTTGGAATACTAAGGCCGTTACAAATATTTAATTAACATTTTGTCCTACTGGTCTCCGGAAGGTCAAGGGGGGGGGATGAAAAAAAAAATTAAATTAATAAAATGAAAAAAATCAAAAAACTTCTCGAATTTGTTAAAGAATGTTTTGAAAATCCTCAAAATTATCCGAATTTTATTTTGTTGCCCTCTCAAAATATTATTTTTTGGCAAAAAAAACCTAAAATCCAAATCCAATCAAAATCTGATCCAAATCTAATCCAATCCAAAGCTGATCCAAATCCTATCCAAATTCAATCCAATACAAAACTAATTCAAATCGTTTGAAATTCAATCCAAATCCAATCAATGAAGGAATATAAATTAATTTATTATGATTCGCTCAATATAACTCAATATGACTGGTGGGTCGCAAACAATATTGGATTCTGCTAGACCCACCTAGCATATCCAAAAAGTTTGGGAACCTCTTTACTAAGGAATTAAAGAAAATGGGGCTCGAAAATGTATCGTGGTTTATGGTTTATCCCTTATTGATTATAAATTTATGTTCTGACATATTTATCAAAATTTTATTATCTTCAGACGAATTTCAGTGTTCAGAACGCTTAGTAAGGAACATGAGAAAATGCGTTGACACAAAAGGTATTTTGTGCTGCCCCAATCAGAGGGGCAATCCCCTCCAACAAAAAATCGTACAAAAAGTTCAGGATTACTATCGCGAGGCCGACGTAAGCAAGGAACTGGCAGGGAAAAAAGAGTACAAAAGCGTACTTGAAGAAGGAAAACGAGTGCAGAAGCGTTTGGTTCTAGCCCAATTAAAAAATTGGATTTACCAAATTCGCCGAACATCGGCCGTCCGAATGCGTTTTAGCAGGAGCAGCAGGCACTCATACAGTATGTGTATGTGTAATCCACGAGAACTTCAAACTGATGTTTACGGGAGCGAAACTTGATCTCATTGAAGTTGGAATCAAAGCATTTCCCTCGTTTAGAGATCTATTGAAACTGAACCTTTGTAGCCCACCAGCAGAGTCATGCTTTTTGTACCAGTGCAACCAGTGGGCATATCTTGATGACAGCAATATTGAGGAGATAACGTACAAACAAGAAAGGTGTGCTTTGGAGACGGTTGTCGTGGAGGTAGAACCGTTCGTAGCAGTACTCGTGACAATCTACGATCGGGGGAAATTGTTGTTGCGTTTTTCAAGATAGCGTTCAAGCTGTTCACTACAATAATACACAGGCTACAGTCCATCCTTTCGCAGCCTACACCGTACGGGAGAATACAGTTGTTCCAGTGAACTGGGTAATTATTTCAGATGTACTAGAGCACAGTACAACAATATTCCATGCTTTCCAGCGTCAATTCGTACAGTTTATTAAGTCGGAAGTATCTGAGCTGACCAAAATTTACTATTTCTCCGATGGCGCAGGATCACAATATAAGAACAGGTTCAACATTATCAATCTTGTTTTCTACGAAACTGATTTTGGAGTACCAGCTGAATGGCACTACTTCGCTACACCTCATGGAAAAGGGCCCAGTGATGGGTTGGGTGGAACACTCAAACGACTGGCAACGCGAGCTAGCCTGCAAGGAGCCATAATTCAGACCCCGAGGAAGTTATACGATTGGGCGCTAAAGAACTGTAACTTGAACGTACGCTTCGTATCATCTGATACATGCTGTAAAGAAAAGGAACTGCTCAAGAACCGCTTCGAATCAGCTTTAGCTATTCCTGGCATTAGATCTATGCACGCCGCAATTCCGTTCGGGAAAAGAAGGAAAAGAGGTTCCAAGCAGAAGCAATGAATTGTGAAGTCATTGACAACGTCTCACTATTTTCAAGTTTATATCTGGAAAGGTATGCATACTTTCTCATTTTACTAGCAAAACTCCTGAAATAATGTCTGTTTATACACTATTTCTATTCTTTCAGATGAACTGGTAAACTGCGAAAAAAATAATAAATGGTTTTTAAAATAAAATAGGTTAAATAACTTTAAACCCTTAAAACATATTCAGTGTAAATCTGGCATCACTGGCCTCAAAAGCATTATGTACTACAAAAATATGTTTTTTTGTAAATAATATTATTCGATTAAAACTTAAAAAACTTCATTATTATAGTTGTTTACCTTTACAGAACGAATTAGGCTTTGGTCCGATTCGTGAATTAAAATCGAATTAAACTTAAAAGTGAAAGTTCGGAAATTATTAAATCCCCCGCTCATAAGAATGGCTGATGCTACCCAGCAAGACCAACAAAACATCTATCAAAAATGATTCAATATCTGTCAAAAGTAATCTTTCTCTGCGAGCAGAGTTATTTGTAATTTTTTGAACTGTCACTTTTAAGTTAAATTTGATTTTAATTCACGAATCGGACCAAAGCCTTAAACGATATGCTGAATGAAAACCTTCGATTATGCTTAACTAAAACTACTTGGCAACTGCTCATTTTACTTTGTAACGATAAGTGTTTCTGACAGGAAATTGACTGATAAACTCAAATCCGCTGAGAAATCAAAAAAAATTATACGTATTTTGAGAAAAACGCCATTTTTAAAAAAAGAAAAATAATGTAGTTGCAGCACTGCTTTGCATCTGAAATATTTTTTGTAAAATCTTCACAAAATTTCAAGCGGAAAACTGGTACTGATGTTTTTTGTAGCTTTATCAGTGGCGGAGATATCGATTATTGAAAATGGCATGTTTTTAAAAATCTTCAAAAACGGGGAGGAGTGTTTGGCCAGAGGCTCAAACGGTCGGATCAAATGCTTTTTCGAAATATGGACCCAAAGCAAGTAGATACACTTATTTTGGTTGGAATTCATAGTATTCACTTGCAAGTTTTCACTTTGTCTCGGTCACTTGGCGCGGAATGACCCAAAGATATCGTTGGTAATGGGGAAAATCGCCGTTTGCTTAGACGAAAATTTCAGTTCAGTTTTTGGAAACAGTTCTTGTCACACTATTTATAGCATAGGCCAGGTGTGTTTGAAATAAAGGAACGTTCATCACCAGGGCCAGGGTGTTTGAAAGAATAGAATGTTTATCACGATATCTAAACGACGCGAAATTTAATTTAAAAGAAATAGAAGAAAATACTATTTTGTATTGATCTCGGTATTGATTATACAATTTGTTATCATTTAGTTATCTGTTATTCACATGATTGATAACTAAATATCAAAATGATATTTAATATAAGGATAACTTAGCGTGTTATAAGTTTGATATCATTTTAGTTATTTGCCTTTGCTCCTCTTCCCCCCCCCCCCTTTGACCACTATGTCCTCTTTAGAAAACCCATCAAATAGTCAAATTTTGTGAGCTTGGAATCTGTCTTGCCGGAACATATAATTAAATTAGATATTCTTGAAATAGTTTTCGTAAGGATGTAAAATGGTCACAAACACCTTTACAGAATGCACACCTCAAGATTTTTTTTGTGTACAGGTTATCCGACTTGTCAATATCCACAACTCAGCCATCTTGGATTTTTGTATGGAATTTATGCTCGTTTGTTTACGTTTTGCACTAAAAGTGTATGTTTCCCCCCCGCGCTGGTTATTCCCATCTACTGACGAAGTCGGATAACCTGTACATAAAAAAATCTTGGCACACCTAACATGTATTGTACTCGGGCACTAAAGAAAGTAGGTATCCAGAAAACTTGGAAGGACTTGCACATGGAATACGTGTGTGTCAGGCGTTACAGTTTCAGAAAATCATTTGAAGATGATAAAGACTAAAAGGGGGAGATATTTCAAATATTTGATGTACAGTATACCCCCGCTGATCCGACAAATGTATGGCCGGACTATCGGGGTTTCTCTCGTTAATCCGACTGTCAAATCCATACAAATGAACCAAAACAAAATCACAGCACAAATTTGAAAACTGACAGCATAATGTGTTTAAATGGGTGTTGATACTTTTTAATCCGGAAAATTCCGAATTAGCGAGATCCGGACTAACGAGTCGTCGGACTAGCGAGGTCCGGATAAGCGGGGGGATACTGTATTTAATCTACACAAACAGAGCTTTGAATGTATACTTTCAAGACAGTAGGTAATGTTACGCATCAGCTACCTAGTGATAATTTTTTGCGTTACTTGTGCTTTGCAACAAAATGACAACTTTTGTGATCAGTTTCCAAGGCTTTCATAGATGTAGAAAATGTATATGCAGTGAAAATACCACTTGATATCAACGCATTCACCGCCAGAATCCACCACGTGGCACAACATTTTCAAAAATATCAAAGTTCCTTTTTTCTGGAGGCATGTTTTTTTAGGCGACTCTTTGGCGCTTATTTTTCGTTGCGACTAAAAATAAGCTGAGGAGTAGATTTTATTATGTGTCGTACAATATTTTATTGCATTTGGAAAGACTATCTAAACTAATGGATCACGGTGTAAAGGGGATGCATATACACTAGGGTGGTTCAAAAAATCGATTTTGCTCCACAGTGCTCATCTGATTCTTTACTATGTTCTGAGTGTCCTCTGAAAATTTGAGCTTATTTGGATTAAAACTGATTTAGCACAAGCCGTTTCAAGTTTGCATGCAAATTAGTATGGGGAAATTTATTTTTTCATTATACTGTTAATGACGTTTCCTCATTAAGCACAGGTTAAAAGAAAACCTACATAGCTAAAAGGGATACTCAACAGCTTTCACCCAACGAAAACCTCATGTTGATTAATCGTCCCAGTAATAAGTAATCGATTTTAAGACAGTTTGCGAATCTTTAGTCATGATCGTTAATCTTCTTTGAGGGCATCACTGAAATGTGCAGTGCAACATAGTAGCCTGAATTTGTGTGTGCAATCTTTCGCGCCACTAGCAGCAATGTTGCCTGTTGATGAGTTATGCAATTAGCTCCAGAAAATCACGGTATAGATTAAATTCGATTACTAATTATTGGAACGATTAATTGAGATGCGGTTTTCACTCAGATGAAGCTGAGTATTCCTTTAACTATGTAAACTTAACGCTCGATGGGAAGCGTCATTAACAATATAAAATAAAAACTTAATCAAAACAGAGACACTCAGAACATAAAGAATCAGATAACTAATGAAAAATCGACCACACCTATTATACACAGCTTTTATAACCTTCATGTTGATTTAGGACAAGGTTATGAAGATGTCAAGCTATCTGGCCGAATAGTTGAAAAATTTTCACTCAAATTTGAGTAGTGAGAAGTGAGAAATTATAACTGAGAGGTGAAAAAGTGAGATATGACATGTTAGAATTGGGTGGCGACTGCGAGAAGTGAGGAGTGACTGGTGAAAAGTGAAAAGTAGTGATATGTGAAAAGTATTATTTGATGAGTGACTGTGAAGTAAGCAGTGAGAAGAGTGAAATGAGTGGTGAGACGTGAATAATGACAATAAAGAAGTGAGAAATAGGGGGTAAAATGCGTGAAGTAAGAAATGAATAGTGAGAAGTTAATTTGGATTTTATAAGATCTAGATTTGATTGAGATAGGATTTGTGTCGGATAAGATCGGAATTGAATTATCAATTTCCAATGTCCTGAAACCTCAGATGTGAATATGTAAATTATGTGGAAGATTTGGATTTGAAAAATATATTGGTGGTAACCACCTTCCTTTGATGGGACTCGAACCCACGATCCTCAGTACGCTAGACGGATCAAATAACCTTCGTCGGCCTACTGAATAGCTACTTTTCCCAATCCAACACTTCCAACACGTTCACATTAGAGTAAGCGTGAGTATTTAAATTGTCTGGCGGCTAACACATTCTTCATCAGCAACTGCACTGATCAAGTAGAGGTATAGCCAGGGCCGGATTTAGCCGGAAGGGGGCCCCGGGGCCGACAGCTTGTGGGGGCCCCAAAATGTACGAAAAAGGTTGGTTTTGGTACATAAGATTTTTTTTTTCTTTATTAAAGAGGCTTTCAGCTCTTGACTGGTTCACCTCTGGAAAGGTACATAATATTTGTGGGGGCCCGGGGCCACGGCACCAACAGCCCCCCCCCCCTAAATCCGGCCGTGGGTATAGCATATCATTAGTCAATCGTCAAGCCGTTGAAAATGTTATCTCGTTTTATTCTCTCAGTCAATTCTTTGACTTACTATGGTAAACTTTCCCGAAGAACCCACATTTTTAAACCCCCTAAGAAAGTTGGCTTAATGTGTGCATACCTGAATAAAGCAATTCCTTAATTTTCCCATTTAGTTTATCACAAGGGAAAAACAAAAAAAAAATCGATAAATGCTGAGACATGGAGAAGGAAAAAAAACATAATAGTGAAAGTGCAATAAACGGTTTTTGAAAACGCAAATCCGGGTAGAAATAAACATTCCACACAACATAGAAAACCATACTTTGCATGATCGGCCTTGGCTCTAGCGCGGTTTGGCTGCCTATTTGCGGGAGTGGAAGCGGATGCTGCTGCGCTATTGCTACTGTTATTGTTCAAATCGGTGCTTCCGGTGGTGACTGCTTGTGGTTGATTGTTGCCATTGACGGTGTTGGTGGTGCCACTAAGTTGCTGCGAGAGTGGTGATTGTGGTGAATCGTTAATGATTGCAGTGGAATTGGTGGTGGAAGTGGTAATTTCAATGGAAGCATCCGGTGTGGCGTTTTCGTTCTCGGCCGCGCTCGGTTCCAGATCGGTGCCACCGTTCTCGGTCTCTGACGGCGGTTTCGGATGTTCGTCGCCAGATTTCTTGGGGGTACGCACGTGGTTCGAGGAAGTACTGTTGTTGCGGCTATTGTTGCAATGGGCCGAGCACGCACACATACACACATTGGTTGAGTCGATTCGATGTTTGACAATCATGTGAATTAGCACGTGGTGACATGTGGGTGAGATTTTTTTTTCGAATTAAAACGATAAAAAGAAAAGAATGAAGAGAAGAATTTTGAACACAAACAGCAGAACTTAAAATTATCTCTATGTAGGAATCATCATGAATTGATAACGTCTCTGATAGGCTTTTCATGTTTAGATAGTTGTCAGTAACAAAACACTAACATGCATTTCTATGTGGAGTTCTCTAGTGCCTCTGAAGCGTTTTCGAGTAGATGGTTTGTGTAGATTTTTCCCTTTTGTCGTTTTAGAGTTATCACAAAGCACATTTAACTCACGACAACTTACCTTGGCGTGGAGCTACCTGCTTGGGCATTCTCTTTATCTTCGTCCGGTTTGTGGGAGCATCGATTTTGACGCTCTTCTTTTTCTCCTTATCTTCTTGGATTACGATATTAAGAATTTGTTTGGCACGGTCCTCCGAATAGTCAACGCTCTCCAGTGCCATTAAAATGATCCGCTCGGCAATGTCTTTATATTTGGTTTGGAGACGAGCCTTGACTGTTAAAGAAAGCAGAATTAGATATTTACAAACGATTCCAAATTTCATCCCCCTTGATTGCAACTAACTTTTCTTTTTCTCATCATGAGACTTTGGTTTGGCAGTAGGCGTTTGAGACTCCGCCCGTTTGGCATCCGCACCCGACTGTGATTGACCGTCTTTTTCGGAACCTTTGCGCGACGAGCGTTGATTAGCCGATTGATCGCGCTTCTCGTAGCCCAACTTGATCAACTGTTGCGAAGCCGTTTGCACGTTGTTATCAGCATTGGCCAACACATCCAAAATCAGATCTTCGTCTGCTTTCGGGAAGAAACTCTTCAGGTATCTAAAGATAATAAACAGATAGTAAAATTTAATAATCAATTTTTGAAAACGATGTATGTTTAGCTTTTGGGACAAAAAAATCAAAATGAGATTCAGATGAATCATGCAAATTAGCGTAAAACGGTAAAAATAGAAAAGTATGAAAAATGATATAATAAAGTCAAAATAATTCAACGTCTACGACGAGTAAACACACTCACAAATGGTGTCTTGACGAAAAAAAATTAAACGAAACCAGATAAAAGCAATCTACAGTTTGGAGAAGTAACAACATTTATAAAATCCCTCTCAGAGAACAGGGAAAGAAGAGAAACAACCTCAGTCTCATCTTGGGCGATGAATGCGGCTTGGGCGAGTTGTGCCGGATGTCGAATCCGTTGCTGCGAGGCGATCCGTGGTAGTAGCCGTAGTAGCTCCACTGCAGCACAGCTGGCCGGTCGCGGGATCGGACTAGCGGTGCGAGAGGTGGAAACCTCGCTGCGGCCGCTGAGCACCGGGGTCATCTGGAAGGCCGAAACCACCCCCATGGCCGTGTTGTGGAAGTGGCGCTGGGGTAGCGGTGGGGTCAGTAGGGACCCAGGGTGGTCAACAGGTGCTTCTCCACCTGCAGGGCGCTTATGACGACCGCTTCGCGATTGTAGTATCTTTGGGTAGTTGTTTTCAACAGTTTTAAAGAGCACACATACACGAAAGAAAGCGGTGGTAGTATTGCGGCGATGGTAGTATTTGGAACGATTTAACAGCGCGACGCGTTTTCGGTTTGACAGGACAATTCGTAAATCGGAAATGCAGCGTGCGATAAAAATATACTTTTGTGTTAGAAATCGTTAGAAATACTTGGAATAGCGGAGTTGTTGAGGGTCGCTAGACAGTATTCAATGACGTGTTTGCAAACAGTAATAGATTGTCTTGTTGTGTTATAAGTGTGTGAACTTTGTGTGGAAAATGATAAATAATGTGTTTATAACAAATATGTCATGATGGGCACGTTAATGAATAATACAACTTATATGCATATCAATGGTTTTGCATAATTCTGGAACAAAATTAAAGACCACATTTTATGGATAACTGCTCCCGACAGCAGCCATCAACATCGTACCTAACTAGAATATGGGAAGAAATTGTTGATGTACCTAGTACTTAGTTGACGATGTGCCATCAACCCTCTAACATCTTTCTGATAATTAATTACAGTGTTGGAAATGAGGAATGGTATTGGACCAAAATTTACCTGAAGTTGGCAATGTGACCATGATAAATTTTACTACGAAAAGGTGATAACCAGCGTTGCGGGTTTCAACTTGTTTTATACAGTTATGCGAAAACATTATGCTAACAGCAAATAAACGCGTTTTATCATAGCTTGCCGGTGAAGGAGCTTTTCCGATACTGTTTTTGCGCTTACACCAGTTTTCAGTTTTGAATTCAGTTTGGTATGTGGGGTCTCCTGTCAGCCTTGCTGGCCTTGTCCTAGGATTGCCAATCCGGAGATGGCGAGTTCGATTCTTGGTCCGGTCTGGGATGGTTTCGGGTGAGAAACATTCTGGACTCCCTGGGCATAGTGTATCCATTGTACTTGCCACACAAGATACAAACCCATGCAATGGCGGAATACAAAGCCATAGAAGAAGAAGAAGAAGACCAATTTTCTATAAACTTGTTTTCTTGAGAAAATTATTAGGCTTTTTCAGTGTAATGTCTTCACCTGTCAGAAGACGACGTATTACATTTAATTCCACCACGTTGTTATCTCCACAGATATGTAATACATATTATATATATTATGTATTCTGCCCTAACCTGTATTAAGGCCGTCTTCAGTGTCTCGTATTTGACTCTACTTATTTTCATGGCTTGTTGTGATTGAGAGTGGTTTATGTCTCAATACCGTTGTTCATTATCAATTGGCCTTTCCCGTCAAAAATATTCTCATGTTTTATTGGCTCAGTTAGTTCTTTAACTTATTGAAGGACCATTTTCACAATGATCCCATATTTTACCGTTTTGACTCATATTACGAACACTTAAGCATATTTATCACTTCAGAGGTCTTTATCTATATATATAAAAATGAAATGGTCTGTGTTCGTATCCGCATAACTCGAAAACGGCTGGATGGATTTTCTTCATTTCTTCAGCAGATATGTTCGTTACCGTTTCCGACGGGTTTATATGATATTTCCTCATGATAAAATTACGCGTAAGGTTGTGCAAATCGTAAAAAACTGAAATTAGGATGTGTATGGAAAATCACATGTGAATTTTCGCCTACTACGCAGGACAACGTCTGCCGGGTCGACTAGTAGCATATGAATTCAAATATATTTTACCTCTCATAAAAAAATCGGATAGACGCCAGCAAAAAACATACCTCAAGAATGAATGTTTCTTTGATAATTTTCAAGATTTGATCGCCATGTGGTGGATTCTGGCGGTGAATGCTTTGATAGCACGTGCTATTTGTACTGCGAATAAATTTTACACATCTATGAGAGCGTTGGAAAATTATCATGAAAGTTGTCGTTTTGTTGCAAGGCACAATATTAAGGGGGAACAAAGATTGGCATCAAACCATTACATAAATCCGTATTTTTTGAAGGTGTGTTTGTGGTATTTCACAATCACAATTTTTAGAAGGACGGAAAGAGACAGACAGACTCCGAATTGAGGTGATGTCTTTTTTTTTCTTCCTAAGCAATGGAGGATGAATCTGCTCAACAGGGTTGTTTAGGAAGTGCTGGGTTGGGGACCACCTCCAACAGCAAACGAGGGAGGCAGGACTACATCCTCGTCCCGCTAAACCGTTTCCATTGCCGCCAAGCCCATGTTCCCTTCGGTACAACCAGAAAGTAATGTTTCAAAGGGGCCAGTGCACGACGCACCCT
The DNA here is from genome assembly GCF_024139115.2 of Armigeres subalbatus. NCBI lineage: Eukaryota > Metazoa > Arthropoda > Insecta > Diptera > Culicidae > Armigeres > Armigeres subalbatus. The sequence goes on from NC_085140.1 coordinate 122,387,552, forward strand.
CGAGGTTAACTGCGTGTCCTTGCAGCATCGAACATCGTGATTCGCTTTTTTAGAAGAACACCATGGTATCGTGCCAGCGCATTGCCGGCTTTCCAGGTGGCCTTACCACGCCCTGTGTCCTCGGAAGGTGGGAAGGGTAGACGTCGCCGCTGCTTCCCTCTGCACAACTGGTATCAAGAATGATGATGCGTGCTCCCCAAATTGACCTCTCTGCGATAGGGTCTGTTCGCCAACACACAGAGGGGCTTGCCGACGCGGTGCCTACGCCTACATCAGCCATGACGAGGACCCCTTTCCGTCCTCGGGCTCGGAAACCGCCCGGTTGACCGACGCCGCAAAAGCAACGATACCATGTTGTTCTTCGCGCGGCAACTTGTTCGATAAAAGGATCGAGTTCGACCACAGGGCATGACCACCGGTATGACCCATGAAGCCGACTCCGAACCCTTAGTCCACCTCTTGTTTGCGTCTGAACTAGCCATCCTTGAGTCCACGCGCCAACTTCCGTGTAGCTCCGAGACGATTTGGACGATTGCCGATAAAACGGCGTTCCAGCCAACTTCATCTTTACACATCCTCCGAACTAGGTTGTCCGGGGTAGTGTCCAGACCACATGTGGCAAACATGTGGTCACGCGATACTGCGAAACGTGAGCACACGAACAACACGTGTTCCCGCCGTTTCCTCTAAACCTGCGCACACCAAACACTCGGGCGAGGCCGAGCAAGCCAGCTGCGTTACCTGCACTGTGATTTTGCAGCACGCTTAAACGCCGAGCACATCGAGCCCCCCATGGGGTGCTTGCTGTTCACAGCTTTGCAGGAACAAATCAAACAATTGGGAGGGTTCGTGCAGCATTGTGCCTTATGTCCCTCCAATCCGCAGCGTCGGCAGAGATTGCTTCTGTCAGGGCCTTTGAAATCCCATTGCTTGTGCCCCGGTTCCAGGCACAACTTCGGGTTGCTCGTATATGTCCACAGGGCATACCGACCATCCCACCTTGATGCTGGACACCTTGGAGGTGTCCGCTGCAGATAGCCGAACCAATGCTACCTGCGTCCCTGCCGGACCTTACCGTAGCTGAACGGATGCGGTGGGCGTCTCCACTTCACACTGTCGCCGCAGTGCCGTGACGAGCTCTTCGACTTCGACTCCGAGATTCACCTCCGTCGTGAGTGCCCTCACCTTGACCGTCCCGCCTAGGACTTCCTCCGCCAACTTCTTGTAGGCGGCGCCCTTTTGCAGAGACGCCCCGCTTCTAGCTCGAGGATCATCTCGCCTATCCGAGTACGTCTTATTCGACGTACGTCGGTGCCGAGTTCACCGAGCTTGACGTCACTCCTCATCGCCTTCAAGACGTCCGAGTACTTAGCCTCGTCCGCCGTGATGACTAGGGCATCGCCCCTGGAGCGATTGGCGTCTACCCTAGACTTCTTGCTACCCTCATTCACCTGGGCCTTCTTTTCGGCACTTGACGTCTTCGGTTTTCTCTTGTTCTTGACCAGGGTCCAGGAGGCGTCATCTCCCTTTATTTCTCTGGTCTGGTGCGGCTGAGAGCTCTCAGCCTGCCGTTAACCCTAACCACCGTCTTTCCGGGGTGGACGGATCTTTCCAGGTCCTTCCTCCCTCGGTTTTGGAGGTACCTGGCCGGGGTTCAGCTTCCCAGCCCCACTACCCTTGTTCGGAGTAGTAACCCTCCGCGTTTTGGAGCGGCCCCCAGGAAGCTCATCCCCTGGAGACTGTCTCCCCCGTTTTCGTGTCTGCTCCGTTGGAGCAGTCACCCCCGACGTACCCGCAAATACTTGAGCCTCAGTCTGGGTAGACTTTGGTACCACCGTCTTCGCTGGCACGCCCTCGGTCGATTCGATCTTGCCCGAGTCCGCGAATCCTTGGGCCTCAGTCTGGGTAGACCTCGACTCCACGGATTTCACGGGTTTACACTTGGCCGTCCCGACCGCCCTCTCCAGCTTGGCGTCCAACATCGACTTTCGAAGTTTCAGCAAGCTCCTCTTGAGGTCCTTACTGATATTATGCTTCGATTAACACAGGCTCCGTTAAAGGCCTAGCTCATTATTTCACTCCCCTGGCCATGCATCCCCTCGGCACGGGTCGCTTAACGCCTTGGGATTAGGGGTTAGGGACGATGGTCCCTTTGGTCGCACCCACTCACTCTAGCTGATGTCAGAAGGACAACAGTGCTCAGGCTGCACTACCAGCTAAGTACAAAACCCTTAGCTGGCGGTCGATTGTCATCGGAAGACCCGTGGAAGCGTGAGATTGGAACTTGTGAGGACCAGAGCTGTGTAGGTCGCTTCTTACCAGATGTCAAATCACTATTTCGCAGCCCGAGGATACAGAGGTGATGTCTGTATGTGTGTATATATGTATGTATTTGTGTGGGTGTACAAAAAGTGTGAGACTCACTTTTTTGTACTTAGCCTGATCCGATTTGCTTCCATTCGACGCGGAAGTCTTACTAATTTTGAATATTGGCTCAATTGCTTTCCGGAGTTATTAAAAAACATTGTTCTTTCCCTATTTTCCCCGAAAAACCTGCTGCAATGCATTCAAGTGAACGCAAATAAATGTGATTTGATGGAAATAACTGAATTTATTCCCCTAAAGTGCAACTTTGACCACTCTTATGTGCTTTTTTGTTACTCCTATATGTTTTCTTGTTTACACGAGAAAGCCACCATCACCGCTAGGTAGATGATTCTGGGTTTTTAATATTTATATTAATAGTATAGCCGCCAGACATTCTAAATACTCACGCTCCTCTAATGTGGACGTGTAAAGTATTGGCTTGAAAAATGGATTGCGAGTGATTTGACTATGCGTCCAATCTGGGAATCTCGAGCTCGTTCAGTAGCCGCTAGGTTGTGAGGGCCGACGGAGGTCCTTCGTAGCTTAGTTGGTTAAAGCACCAGTCTAGCGTACACAGTTAAAAATTCTGAAAATTATATGCCATGGAAATATTTGAACTCATATTTTTGTGTTCAATAGCCTTTAATTTTACATCCAACTTTTTCTTGTACGCTCCCTCCATTTCCCTAGTCTGGGGCGGCTGAGAGCTCTCAGCCTGCCGTAACCCCTTACCACCGTCTTTCCTGGGTGGACGGACCTCTCCAGGTCCTTCCTCCCCCGGTTTTGGAGGTACCTGGCCGGGGTTCAGCTTCCCAGCCCCACTACCCTTGTTCGGGGTAGTTACTACGCGTTTTGGAGCGGCCCCCAGGGAGCTCATCCCCTGGAGACTGTCTCCCCCGTTTTTGTGTCTGCTCCGTTGGAGCAGTCACCCCCAACGTGCCCGCGAATACTTGAGCCTCAGTCTGGAGTAGACTTTGGCACCACCGTCTTCGCTGGCACGCCCTCAATCGATTCGACCTTGCCCAAATCCGCGAATTCTAGGGCTCAGTCTGGGTAGACCTCGACTCCACAGATTTCACGGGTTCGCACTTGGCCGTCCCGACCGCCGTTTCCAGCTTGGCATCCAACATCGACTTTCGAAGTTTCTGCAAGCTCCTCTTGAGGTCCTTACTGATATTATGCTTCGATGACGCAAAGTCGATGATGGCGTCCAGCTGTTCCGCCGCCACCTCGAAGGCCGAAAGCCCATCGCGTTTGCGGGTCATCGCCTCCACGAGCCATGGGCCTTCAATAACCTCTACCGGCGTTTTTTAGCCGAGAGGAAGGTTAAGTGACCCACGCTGGCGCTGCGCGCTGAGCTGCCGACTATTGCCTCTGGCCTCCCTGGGCGGAGACCTAAACAACCCACCTCTTGCGAAGGGGTTGTCGCCTACACCTACTACCACTAGTTGAAGAATTGCCTTGGTTTTCCATCTTGGTCCGCCGAGTTGCTCGGGCAAAGAGGTCCACCACGCTAGAGCCCAGCATGACGCGGTAAGGGACAATTACTGTGGAGGGTGCCCAGGTACCCCCACAGGCTCCGTTAAATGCCTAGCTTATTATTTCACCTTACTGACCATGCATCCCCTCGGCACGGGTCGCTTGACGCCTTGGGATTAGGGGTTAGGGACGATGGTCCCGGTCTAACTCGCAGAGGCTATGGGAAGGGGTCGTCAAGCCCTTGGACAAAGTCCCTGCTGCGTGTGCGTGTGTGTGTGTGTGTGTGTGTGTGTGTGTGTGTGTGTGTGTGTGTGTGTGTGCGCACCCGCCCAAAAAAAATGTTACTCATTTTTCACAACCGATTTACTCGCAACAAGCATTCGACGCAGGATACTCTACCATTGTTTCCTATTGAAAATTGGTCAGATCGGACTATGGGATCAAGAGTAATGAGAGATTTTGAGAAATTGAGAAATTTTGAATGCAATCTCAAGTTTTGTCCGGGATTTTTATGAGGGCCCGCCACTGTGCGTCGTTTTGAATTTTAAAACCCGTTGCAAAATACAGCCCTGTTTTAAAACATAGTTCAAAATAGCCATAACAATTCATCCTTTAATATTCCACTTAGCAGGTGTAGGTGCACTGTACAATTGACCTTTCCCATCAACAATTTTTATCCGCTCAATCGATTCTTCAATTTTTTTAGGACAACTTTCCCAAAGAACCCATACTTTTTGACGAATAGTGCTGGTTTCCAAGCTTGACCTAACATTCGCCCGATTTTGAATAATTAAAATTATTATTATTATTTATTATTAAAATAAGGCCAATTCCAATTTTTCAAACGTGCGACACTTTTCCGATTTAAAAAAAAAACTTTAAGACTTATTTCATCGTGTAACACAAATTTCGAGAAAAAAAATTGCTTCGATTATATGAAAAATTCGATTATATGGACTTTTTTGCATCGAAAAAGTCCATATAATCGAGGTATACCTGTATAAAGATATTCATAAATAATTATTGCTTCTTAATAGCAACGATTTTGTTTCAAAGTTTTCTTGAATTCGCAGAATATGGTACCTCCACGGTAATAAATATTCTACTTTAAATAAAACGTCTCGCTTGACTGACTTTATTAATACCTACTTTCTTGATATATATTTTACGGCTACGCCATCCGGCATGCTATGATGTTTCAAAAGAGTTTTGATCAATCATTCTTTGAATAAGTAGCAATCATTTTTCAATCATGTCTGTGGGGTGACTGTCGTGACTACCTACATAGATGCTGTATTATTTATATGTGCGTTATCGTACGGCTATACCTACACATAATATAACAAGTAGAATCCTGCCGGCGGTTCGTTTGATTAAAGCCATTAAAGCAACAGATGGGCATGATATATACCTACTATTACTTGAGCAACATTCTCCAGCATTTGAGCTGAAGCAAAAAATGAGAAAGTGGTCAGCCAGAATAAAAAAATAAAATGGTGTGTAGTGGTAGATGCGGTAGATGGGGTTGAGTTGCAAAAGCGTTATCAGAGAGGGAAGTGATGGTAAAGTGGTACCTACACAAAGATGAAACAAAAATAAACACAAAGAGATGGAATTGGAAGAAAGGCATAATTTAGCACGAAACACGCTGCTGCTGCTGGCCGGAAGCGATACAGGAAGCGTCATACAGGTGCTAGACATTGCATCCGCAAGCCACATCCACGCTGCTTTGAATGATTATTACATGAGCTACACGTTCGAGGGCATCAACATTTGTTAGTGTGTTTGTCGTTAGTGTGATGTTTTTTGTGTATGTTTCTATTGCTGCTTGCAAAAAGCTTGTTCCAAAAAGCGTTAGTAACAAAGTAGATCGGAATCTGTCTTCGCAAGAAGTGTATTGAGGTTTTCAGTGTACTGCCGAGTGGTGGCACAGAAAAGATGAATTTAATTAGGGGCAAATTACTCACTTTTTGAGCAGCATTCGGATGTGGGTTTCCGGGACGGTCGGGAACATCGAGTTAATTTTGGCAACGGTGGCATCAGTCTCGGCTGCGCTGACATTTGTTGGAAAAGGATGTCTCCTGCATAGCGTGACGACCGAGCCCCATTCAGGGGCGATGTAATGAGCCTGAACCGTACCATTGGCGATAGCTCTCCTGTTTTGCGAGGGGTGAGAAGGGTTTTGGGGTTAGTGATATCGAAAGGGTTGCACAAGTGAAATACTGGGTGAAAGTAGGTCCGTCAGACAAAGCTATTTTTAGAAGTATCAGAAGTAGGACAACGGGATACTTACAATTGGATGTTGTTGTTGCTGCAATTTGGTGGTTAAATTGGGACTAGCTGTTAAACTGGGAACACCCGAGGGTGGATTCTGGAAAGCTTGTTGAGCTGGGTAGAACGAGTTACTTGAAGGGTACACGTGATAGGGAGAACCATGCACTGGCTTTATTTTTACAGGGCCGCAGATTTCCGCAGTGGGTAGGGGCATAATGGATTTTTGGTGGTACAACATTACACGGTAGGAACATAGCATAGAACGAGAGAGAAAGATAAGAATATACATAGATTTTTGTTCAACATTAATTCAATATATACAACAGCACTAGCAGCACTTAGCGGGATTCCTTGTAGCCCTGAAAAAAGTGGAATCGCAACAACGAAACAATCAGGAGTATTATTGATGTACCTGAACCGAGATGCTATCATTTGAGATGTGCAGCGGGGCACCCGTCTGAATTTGGCGAAATCTGGCGCGTGGATCCTCCCATGTTGTCGTTTTTGTGAACAAATTCACGTAATAGCTGAAACGTGGTCGAAAAAAAATTCAAAATTTGGTTATTAGCCTCCTAAAGTTATGCAATCGCATGTTCAACTCTCATGGGTGTGTATAGAACAGTAATGGAATGTAAATATTAATCATTCTACAATGGCCGCCATATTGTTTTTCCTCATACTACAAGTTCATGTTTTCCGATATGTTGACGTATTTCACACATTTCGGAAAATCTACATATCAAATAACTTTCTCGCACGCAATTATGCATCAATGGATCCAATTAGCACTTACTATCGGCCTGTCCGGGCATCGTATTTACAATCCCATCCGGGAGGTAAACTCATCTGCTCGATCTGCTCCGACATGTTCACTCGCACTGCCTCACTGTTGAATACTGTAAACGGGAGCCTACATTTTGGCGTTTTCACTTTTCTGCGACTTGTTTTCCATCATCGCCCACCACCCATCATTTAATGGACATCATCATTTTCATTAGCATTGATGATGTTGCGCGATATGATCAAGAGCGTTGCTAAATATCACCGGTTATAATCAGTTCAGACTAACAGAAGTGAATTCAAGCAGAAGTGCTTCCTAAGTATTGATATAAATCATTATTTATTTGTTCTTATTCGTGACGGTGAATCCATTTCACACGTCTATGAGAATTGTTTGGTATATAAACTGTCGATAAACTATTTACCAGATTATCAGTAATTATCAATAAAGCCTACGATAAAGAGTAATTTTATGCCAATTGTCATACATTCAATTAGGTGAACTGTTCCGTTTTCCATTTCACTGAACGAACATAGGACACAATCCACGCACTTCTACGCCAAGCGATCAAAATTTAAAACCTAAAATATGGATCCAATATCTGTAGGACACGAAAACATACATAGGGACACGGCAGGTATTTTCGTCTGTTCGTCATAGTCTCGAAAACCAATAAAAAAGACGTTTTTTGTAAAACTCATACGTACTAAATCGTAAGCTCAGGAGTTAGGAGAAACGTTCTACTATAGTGGAGTTCTAGCAAATGTACGTTGCTTTCGTTGGTTTTAGCACCTACCGACGAAGGACGGAAATACCTGCCGTGTCCCTATTGAATTATTTACAAGAAAAATATTTATTTTACTGAAAAATGATTTGGAAACATTGTTTAATAGCCAATTAAAGTAGCAGACTTTTAGTATGAAAAATACTCAATCAATCAGAATTTTTTACAAATGTGCTCCATCGCATCTATTTACAGGGTGCAAATGTATTGGTGAATACGTAATTAAATACAGTTTTAATGACCTTTTAGGTGCACATTGTATTGCTTCTGGAAAATTTTAGTTTTCATGAGATATTTGTACTTTAAAAATAGTGAAATTGAAATGGTGTCGCGCTACGAAAATAGTCGTATTATTGATACTAAACAAAAAGTAATATTTCGAATTCTCTTAGCACTCGTCAAGTGCTTTCTTTTCGTACATTAAGATCCAAAATCGGAGTATTTCTCATGAAGTTACACTAGGTTTACAAAAATAAGGTGTAATAAGCGTTACTACAAAATTCAGTATGTGCTACTGAAATGAGGGATAAAAAAGCTTTCCAGTTTTATTGATACAGTATTATCACAATGGCTTAGGGGGTGAAATAGTTTCTTTTAAGCAAGATGAGGCTTGAACTTTATGAATAAGCGTAATAACTAAATTGGGGGTGTATGACAAGGGTTGTGTGTCATTTGGTAACTATCACATACACTACAAACAATGGGTTCCCACGTACCAAAATGCTACCAAGTGGTGGAAAGAAGTACAAATGTTTGGTGTTGCATAGTACTCATTGGGGTCGTCAATTAATAAGCTTCACGTGAAACTTGAGTTATTTTTTATTCAGAGATGAACTGTGAGGCTTTTCAAACCTATCTCTCAGCGCTCAATATCACCATGCACACTCATTGCGGAGTAAACGCAACGAACAGTTTGCTCTCGAACACGGTTCCTTCTACCGTGTCAGGATCAAATCAAACTTGGTTTGTAGATGTATGCATTATATTTTTGTTTTCAATATTTTTTTCGTTTATTTGAAAGGCTTATTTAACATGAAGCGTTACGGAGCCTGCAATCATGTTTTTTCAATACAAATTTATCTTGATTCTTGAACATATTTTTAGCTTCGAGGAGCCAGAGAGACACGTGTTTGTTATTCTGCATTTTATTTGATGATTTTCACTAGGGCCTTAATAAGAGAGAAACGCGGATAGAAAATGTAGCTCTGCCAACACTTGCAGCCAATCTTCTTCATCAAAAAGAACAACACATGAAAAGGGAAGAAATGATTTATCCAGGTGAAGAAACTTTATATATCGCTATTTAATGTGTTCATCTCCACATGACAGAATAGAAGATCCAACAAACAAAACAATTGCATTTCAGAATCTATAAATTGATTTGCATATATTATTGATAACAAAATTAAAAATGAATTTAAAATTGGTTCATTCATAAGTAATTATTCATTAAATTTAGCCATTTTCAGTATTTGTTTAATTAATATTTTGGCATGACAGGTCTCTTTTGCTCGATTGGCTGCTGTTTTTTGACGGTTCGATTGGCGGCTCATGTCAATCCGCGTTTCTCTTATCAAGGCCTCTAATTTTCACTATTTTTTTTTGTTAATTTTCCTTTCGTTTGCACTCACTAGCTCGGCAATATCGTTTTTTCTTTAACCAACGCTCATTTTGACAGCAGAGTGCTCCAGTTCGTAAATTTTGCTGATCTCTTGCTTATTGGCACTCAAATAAGCAGCCGTAAACATAATAATAATTTGGTCGATATTTCCAGCTTAAGAATTTTTACAAAAGATTATCGAATCAATATCAATTTAGAAAAATTTGAGTTTGTTAGTCACCAAGCAGAAGTCGAATAAAGGGAACTGTTCCATTTTCCGCCTCACTGACCTTATGTTCATCTCATCGCGAAGGAAAGAAATACTGGCACCAATTTCGTCCGCTTCTTTTTGCTAACTTGCGTGCGTATCTTTTACTGAAAAAAATCACAAAATAATAAACAAACCAAATACCTTTCCGGTAGCACATTTTCGTGGGACCAATATCCAGACTGTGAGATGAAATCCAGGAGCAGTGACAACCTATAATGAATAGCATAAGGCAAAAAACTTTCTTAAACCACACTTCAAGAATAATGGCCTATCAGAAAAAAGTTAACAGAGGAATTTTGTGCCTTGGAGCACAAAAATCTCCTTAATAAAGACATATTGTAGGTATCAGGCATCCGAAAGAACTTTGACTTGGCCTGAGTGAATATACAATAGAGTGATTCAAATTTTGACTCTTTTGCTCCCCTATACTTAAACGATGGCATTTACTATTTTAATAATAAATAAATCCTAAATTTACACCACCCTAATTTGGATGTAATTTGAAGCTGAGAGCACACAAACAATTTGAAGCTTGTATGAAAATTACTAACAAAGCAGCAACTTTTTAGCGACAAACCGTTCCCCATCATTGCCCATTAAAGCTCTAAAATGTATAAATACGTTAGTAATATAGGAAATTTAACAAGGGAAAATAATAAATCGTTGTTGCTAAAACGATTTGATAACAACTTAAAAGTTATTAGGGAAATACTGAATTATGGGAAATTCAGCTGTAACACGTAAAAGAATAATCAATAACCAATAATGGAAGCATTTTTGTTTTCTTGTAATTTTGCTCACAAAAGTCAGATTACTTCCGCAACAACAACTGACTTTCAACTTAGGACCTGTTCTATGATAGCGAAGCGTTAAATATATTCAAATAGATTCCGGGCTGCTTCACGAAATGATCCTACCCCCTTAAGTGGCAATTCTCATAGTAATTTTCATACCAACCTTCAAATGGCACGTGCACAATCAAATTACATCCAAATCAACTTGAAATTTGAGAGGGACTATAAAAATAACAAAAACAATCGTTTAAGCACCAGAGGGGCAAGAAAAAGTCAAAATTTGAATCACTCTAATATACAATAATGAAGGCAATTATTTTTCACCAGGATTTATAAACAACATTTTCAAAATTAAAATTATTTTCTAATTAGTGTTGATGAGAGCGTAAATATTTAAAAATGCATATAAGTAGTGCACTCAGAGCACGACGCATTCGCTCTTATGATAAACAATAGTTGAGACATGAGACACGTCTCTTCAGGAATAAATAAGGAAGTTTAAAACAGACCATTCCAGTAGAAACGTAAAAAAGCAAAAATTATGTAAAAAGTAAAAAACGACAAGAAGATTCCTCTTCAACATTGCGGAGCTTCTTGTGCCCATTATCACTATCAAAATAAGCAATACGTAACTTCT